>NW_017536185.1:1080868-1133827 GCF_001853355.1 Bactrocera latifrons | reverse complement strand
AAAGTAAACAATTTTCAATAAAAACTAAAATTGTTTTTCAATAAAAAAAAATTAAAAATTAAAAATTAATTTTTTAGCTAAATCAACGAAACTCCAAAAGAATGTGATGTAATTTGAGCTTGTAGATCAATATTATTTATGCTTTATTACTTATAAAACAAAAAATCCAAATTTGTCTTCATAAATTGTTTTCGAATGTTTTGAAGAGTGCAAAGCTTAACTTTGTGCGAAATGTTTGCAGTTCAATTGTTTTTTGTGTTAGAAGTTGCGACAGTCATTTGCCAAGTAAGAATAAGAAATTTGCATTTGCAGTTTGTCTATAAAAATAACAAAATTACATATATTAAATGAATTAATAAATATATTTTAATTAGTAAAATACAACTATGTATATAAGCGAACTCAGCGAGTATGTGTCTGTGGAGCTTCTGCACTGCTTCTACGCTAAAATTCAAACCTCCAAGCATTGAAATAAATATGTTAGATTCCTAAAATAAGCACAGCTTAACGCTAATCAACAGTTATAAAAACTCTCATGCATATTACTCTGTTTATAGCATGCTTTTAGGCACGTCGCCAAGTTTCAGTTTATATTTGAAGCTCAAAATAGCGGTAACGTGTTTTCAATAATTTCTCAACAACAGCAATGCCACACAAAATTGACTTTATTTCCAGAAATGATATATGTGTTTTGATATTTTGTGCTTGTGACCGACCCAATGACCCAATGACAATTTGGATTAAAACAAAAACTTAAATTTTTAGTGCCTCAGCGCTTGTCTTTCAACCTCAGCTTTGCTTTTTAATTATTACGTTAATTAATAACTAAAGATAACGCATGTACAGGGAGCGAAAGAGAGAGGGAGAAGAGCTAATATGCATACATATACACTTGATCAATTCATGATTTTCACTGTGATTTTAAAAAGTAAATAGCAAATATTTTTATTTTCTCGCGTATCAATAAACGTCATCGTTAAACGGTTAATTGAAACTTGCAGGCAATAAATATTTTATAGGACCTTTGCGTGTTTGTTTTCATGTTTTTTTGTTGCTGCAAACAAACCCAGAACTACATAGTATATACTGATAAACACACGAACAGTTGTAAGTAATAGTTTTAATGCAAAACTTGCTGCTTAACATTTTGTTGTTTAAGGTGATTTTAATGTGTGCAACACATGCATGTATATAATATACAAAATACCTAATGTAACTCGAGGAAAATTGATGGGTACACATATGGCTCATCACAAATATTGGTTTAAATGAGAGCCCAAGTGAAATTTACAATTTCAGTTTTTCAAAAATATCTTCTTTTTTGTTTTTGTTTGTTCTCTTTTGCTTGTATATACACACATATATACGTATTACAAATTGGATTAAAAATATTCAAAATTCATTCATTATAAATTTGTTCTTCTTCTTCAGTTTAATCATTTGTTTTGTTGTTCTTTTACAATTTATTGAATACAGGCTTGTTTTGTTGAAATTTCGCTGCATCACACACTGGCACCCCTTCCTGCCTGTCGCTAATTAGTTTCTTTCGCTGCAACTACACATGCACGCACGTATATGTATGTAACCTAGGTATGTATGTATGCTTTGACCCGCACTTCCATCAAAGAAAACTAAAACGTACACACTACTGACTACTGACTTTTGACTTATCCATTGCTCACGAACTCCAAAAATACATATCTCAAACGCTTTCATTCACCATTCGGCACCCGCTAAAATATCCCACCAAAAACAAGAAAAAAAAAAACAATATAACCTTTGCCAACACCGCCGATGCCGTCGTTGACGCCGTCGCCGGCTTACTGCGACTTTGGTTTGTGCAGAAACGCAGCGACACCGTTGGCGGCGTTGCCGTTCAGTGCGCCATTGCTGCTGTCGGATAGTAGCGACGACTTCGACGACATGTCACTGCTGGGCGATGAGAGTTTGGCGGTGTTTTGCGCAGCCAAAGATGCTGCCATGCGGCGTGTCTTCTTGCCGGCCGGCGAAAAGTATGTCTTGTAGAAGAAGCGCGCGAAGAGCACGAAGTAGCTGAAGTACATCGCAATCGATAGGTTGATGTTGGTCTGTGAGATGTTGCACGATTGACGTCCGTGCGTCTTGAGGAAGCCATTGGCCCACACATTGATCGCACAGCCGACAATCATTTGCGTCAATTGCAGCGACGTGATGATCATGGCAATGAAGCGCGGCGGATTAAAACGCGCCGCCTTCAGCGCATAGTACGAGTACATTACCGAGTGGACGCAGTAGTTCATGACGATGAACCAACGCGCCGACGAGGTGTACTCGGTGTACGAGAACCAAGAGTAGATGAGCACAGTGATGTGGTGGTACCAGTGCAGGAAAATGAGCGGCTGCTTTCGCAATACAATGAATATTGTATCGCCGAGTTCGGGCAGCTTGGAGAGCACAAACAACCAGGTCCAGAAACCGCAGACGCGGTCTTGTTCGATGTAGCTGCGAATAAAATGGACAAAAATTAAATTGCAATTTGTATGTGTGGTTATAAAAATGTATGTACATATAATTGTAAAAGAGTTAAATGGAGTGTAGAAAAAAGTATAAAAAAGAATAAAACATCTCTTCCTCCCTTCCTCATAGAGATTACACAGTGAATAAGCTTTTATTTATTTTACTTTTAAGCGCGAAAAGAACAATGAGCAATTCCAAGTGAAGAAAAAGTAAGACTCAAAAGAACAGTCGGATTCTTAGAATTTGCCAAACCGTACATACATATGTATGTGCTTTTGTTTAAGGTGGCAAAAATCATATAAGAAACACATTAACGAAGTAAGATAGGATCAAAGCAAGTGGAAATTAGCTAATAAGTACTAATTGTATGTATAATAGCTGACATAAATAAAAAGTAAATAAAACAAACAGTGCGACCACAGCAGTAAGCAGAAAAACATTAACTTAATGATATATGAATAAATACATATGAAAGTTCATGTGTGAGCTCAGCACAGACAGTTCATCAAACCAAAACACGAGAGACACCGCAAACGAACGTGCTAAAAGTGTAAAACTTTAGCACGAGATTGAGCACGACCGGTGCCGGTCTGCGTCCGGTTTACCGAAACGCAGAATTTAAGAACAACTTTTTCGGTTCACTCGCTAAAGAATATATTACAGGTGTGTATATACTTTTGTAAGTATCAGCTGTGAAAGCAGAAATCGTACAAACTCAAATACGCAACAACGTAAATTTAAATGAAGGAATATTAAAGCAAAATCATAATGAAAACAAACAAAGCAGCAGAAAAGCTGAAAAGCTGCAAAACCAGTTTCCAAATTGGAAATATCGTGTATGCGCTGAGTGGCAGGCGCGGCTCGGCTCGATCGAAGCTGTAACAGTAAACGGCGCGCGCAAATCTGCGTCATGATGAACAAACTCAAGGTCAGGCAATTGTCATGGCCACCAAAATTTACACAACAACACTTATACTTGCTTATGGATGGATGGACTTGAGCGGCAGGCCTAGAACGTCTGTTGACATTGCTTAGCCGCTTTATGGTCAGCTTTTATTAGCTACAAATTATAGACGACCGATACGGAATGACTGCCAAGGATGAATTGCGAAAATTTTCCGTATTTATAATGAAAGTCGCTAAACTGGCTGGCAAGCTAAGAATTACAAGAGCGAAATCATTTCAGGAATTGAACTAAGAAGAAGATTTCATGACGAGCGCCTGTGCTGCCGCTTGAGCATGAGCAAAGTGAATGGGCATGTAAAATAAAACAAGTGTGGTTTAAGATAACAAGCATTAAATTAATTCGAATTTGCACTTACCTAGGAACGCAAACGGAATGGAAAAGGCCATAATGACGCAGCACATGCAGAAGTTCTGGTGCCGTTCGAAAGGCACCCATAATACTGAACATGGCGAGCATTGTATTCCAGATAATTAATGGACCGCGCAGTTGGAATCTGAAATGGACAAATAGAAAGACAAAAGATGATTAATAAAAATGTAGTAGAAATTATGTGTTAAAAGTGTGTGGAATAGAAATAAAAAGAGAATAAAAAAGGTACTCGTTTGCTTCTAATATACATATGTACATTATAATATTATATAATATAATCCAATTCTATCAGCATAGCTAAATCACATGTTCCCCCTTTATTTATTTTCAATATATTTATAGACATTTTAATGTTTTGTTTTGTAATTGCAACACTAGTTGGTGCGATATTCAAATTGGCGGCTGATTAGTATTTATTGACCAAGTCACAACTCAACTAATCTATTTTAGATTAGGGAAATGAAAATTGTGATTAATACTGCTGATAACAAATGTATTTAAGCTATTATAAAATAATTATTAGTTGCAATGTCGGAGACACCTACTTTTTATGTATAAAATATAAAAAATAATATTAATAAATAAAAAAATATAAAATAAAATAATACAAAATATAAATTTAATTACTAACTGTAATTTTCAAAGTGCTATCTTCGTTATTGAAGCGTATATTTATTTAGATTTAGGAATTTCATTATTTATAATAATCCAAAAACTATTCAAGTATTTGTCAAAACTATTGTAGAATCCCCGGAGTTAATCTAGTGACTGATGCCAACAGCATACCAAAATTATGGAGAAAACATTCTCCAACCTGCTGAATCGCAGTGAAAGCGTAAAAGTCGGCGCACCTGATTTCCTAACCGCTGACGATGGAGCAGACCATGAAGAAGTTCGAATAGCAATTACCCGTCTGAAGAACAACAAAGCGCGGGGGGCCGATGGATTGCCGGCCGAACTATTCAAATACGGCGGCGAAGAACTGATAAGGAGCATGTATCAGCTTCTTTGAAGAATATGGTCGGATGAAAGCATTTAAGTGTGGTCTGCCCAATCCACAAAAAGGGAAACCACACAATCTGCGCCAACTACCGTGGGATAAGCCTCCTCAATATCGCATATAAGGTTCTATCGAGCGTATTGTGTGAAAGATTAAAGCCCACCGTCAATAAACTGATTGGACCTTATCAGTGTGGCTTCAGACTTGGAAAATCAACAACCGACCAGATATTCACCATGCGCCAAATCTTGGAAAAGACCCGTGAAAGGAGAATCGACACACACCACCTATTCGTCTCTTTCGCGTGACTTCTCCAACCTACTTCTGGAGAAAATAATTTGAGCTGCAGAACTGAAGAGAGAGGCACCATCTTCTATAAGAGTCTACAGCTGCTGGCGTATGCTGATGGTGTTGAACAACCATGCCGATAGTTCTGCTTTCTCTAAAATGGATAAGGCAGCGAAGCAAATGGGTCTGGTGGTGAACGAAGGCAAGACGAAATAGCACTAAATTGCGAGAAGAAGAACCGACTGGCGCGCTGTTGTAAACTCGGCTATAACCGCGTAAGAGGTGTCTACGAAAGTAAGTAAAACTTAGAGATGAATCTTATGCAAATGGTATGCTCAGGAAATAAATATAAAAAAGGTATCATATTGAACTAACCGAGAATGGCGAGCGATTGACCTAACGGTATTTTTATTTCAACCCACCACACGCATTTACATATGAAATGAGCGCGTGCATGAAGAAATAGTGTGGGAGTTTCAATGAAAGGTGCCACATGTTCGAAATTAAACTGACATTTGACCAAAATAGCACAAAAATGGTTGGAAAACAAAAAAAAAAAAAAAAAAAAAAAAAAAAAAAAAAAAAAAAAAAAAAAAAAAAAAAAAAAAAAAAAAAAAAAAAAAAAAATTTTGAAAATAATCAATATTCAATCGATAAGGCAATTATAATAAAAGTCGGTTGTAAACAAATATTCAACACATATGCATATATACATTTGTAGAGCTTATACTAAATGTATGTACATATGTATAAAAATATTCGAAAAACTTGCATTGACCTTATTCATATACATATGTGTGTATGTCTGTATGCCAAACTAAGGTAGGACACCGAAAAGAGTTTGCGCAAATCTTGGCAACACGGAGAAAAGCTGTGGTAATTTAAATTAAAACGAAATCGTAAACAAAAACAAAAAAAAAAAAAATGTCAAAAAAACGCCGAGCATAATTATTAATACAATAACAACGCTAACTATAAAAAGTTGCGAATTTTAGGAATGTGGAAACGCATACCTATTTATAAACTATATTTTCTTGGGTAAACATATTTACATTATCCATATTTTATAAGTATACGAAGTCACCAGACTATTTTGTATAATCATCGTCCAAATTTTGTATACATATGTATAAGCACACACATCCAAATATATGTTTGTAAATATGAATATGCATATATGGATATGTGTTATATAAATGCAAGCATACATATGTACATATATATGTACAGATGCGTGCAACTAATTAACAACGACTTGCCCCTATAAATTAAACGACGATTTGTGTAAAACTTTAAGGGTTGCAGTTTTCGGAAAAAACTCAGATGCACTATCTGTAGTTACCGTAAAAAGACGATTACGCGAGGCAGGATTCTTTGGAAGAGTTTCAAGGATGAAGCCATTACTCTCTGAACGCAATCAAAGGAGCTGCTTAGAGTTTGCAAAGAAATACCGCCACATTGGTCAGCAAGAAAATGAAAAAGAGTATTATTTTTCGATGAAAGATATGTCCGCAGTCAAGGATTTGGACCCCAAATACACTAGGCTAACTTTAAAACATGGTGGTGGCTACATACTGACTTGGGGTGCTATATATTGGAAATTGTTGGAAATTTCCTGAAATTATACTAAAAAGTTAAACAATAATGGAATAATACTCCGAAGGACATCTTGCCAAAGTTTAGTTGAGCCAAATATTAACTTTAAACCCGAAAAAATAATAATTTTTCCAGAAAAAAAAGAAAGCGTTGTTAATTAGTTGCGCGCATCTGTATATCTGATATAAAAGAGGTTATGATATTTTGAGATTGCTTAGCAAAAAATAAGAAGACAAAATAAGGAAAATGCAAATTGGTCGTTTTTAATGTAAATTCCTGAACTTAAAAGCTAATAAAAATGTTTAAAAGGGAATATTTTTACGTTCTAAAACACAATGGACTATATGGAAGTGACTTGCGGGATACCCACACGGGCCTACTAAACTGCTCAGTTTGAAACAATAAAATATGTAAAACAGTACACAGAGCCAGTTTCGCCGTTTAATCGAGAATATATAGTACATATGTATATAACTACAACAAATTTCTAATTACATGCTTTAATAGCTATTTCGTTCAATTAAAAATCTGTTAAATATTATAGTCGTTGTTTTACGACTTAAACAGTAATGATTAGGGATGACTTCGTGTGTAATTCGATTGAAGTTCGGCCGATCAAATTGAACACTTTTCAGTTAGATAATTAAGTTTACATACATTATATATATTGACTATATATGTACTTTCCAAAGGGTGACACGTTATGTTCATCTAGTTAATTTGAAGGAATTTTAATTATACGAGTATATCGTATACATATGCACACTTAAGTTCAAATTTGTTCCAGGCTGCCCCTTATAAACTGCGTAGGCAAACCGAAACGATATATATTTTGTTCTTAGATGGGCTGTCTTGCTCATTGTTCATTTTTACGTGGCAATGGATCGATTCTATCCGTCTGAAAAACCAACCTCTCTTGGATGCCAAGAAACACATGTATCAAGTCTACATCTACATACATATCTCGATTAGTTTTAAGTGTTACAAACAACCTTTAGGTAAGGATCGGTTAAGTTAGCTTAGATGTCTGATCCCTTGACGAAGGAACCACACTTATGGTAGACTGTTCGTTCGGTCCTTTGTGAAACTCCTGTGGCTAGATATTAGCTATCGGCAGCACGCTCTGAATCTACTAAAAATCTGCTAAAGTGTTCTTTGTCTATTTTTGCTATAACATATACCGTTAGGTGAACAAAACTATAATATTCTCTAACAACATGTTGCAAGAGTATAACTTTTGAATAAAATATTAATTGTAATCTTAAAAAGTATATTTCAAAACTATTATTAAAATGTTTTTAATCAAAAAAGTAGTTTCTTTATTGTTATTATAACGACAAACATTTGCTAGTAGCATAATTTTGGAATTAAATATTGTCGTTTATTAAAATGATAAGAAAACTTATTTACGCGACTACCATATTTAAGCAACATATAATTTAAGAAAAGTTGATAAGACTGTTCGCGGCACCTATTTTTAAATCCTCTGTTTTTATTGAAAGGTAATTAAAAACTATAGTAATATTCATCAAAAATTATATTTTTATTAAATAAGTATTTTGTCTTTAACTTTTAGGGAAGTTTGATAACGGGGGCCATGATTACACTATCCTTATCTCCACATACACATACATACAAACTTTATGTCAATTATTTTACGAAACGGGCGTGCGAATTTCGAGCGCATATGTTTCGTATTATAGGAAAATGACTCATGACATGCCGCTAGGTGAGAATGGTGAATAAGTCAATAGCGTAATGAGCTGTCAATATTTGCGTTTATTTTTTTTATCAAAAACAATAGTATATTGTTGTTGTTATCAATCGCAATAAATTAAAAACAAAATATTGAACTCTCTGTGGGTAAAGCACAAATTTACACATTTATTAGCAATGACTTATCTACATATGTATATATGTATTTATACACAAAAATACCTTACTGAAATAAGTCTCGGGCTAAATTTGTTAATTCTGACTTCTACACATAACCACAAAGCTTCATATTTTGGCGATTAGCAAATAAAAGCACTTGCTTATTATACCACTTATCGCAAATATACATACATATGTGTAATAAATGTGTATACATGCATACTTTCAAGAAGCACATGTTTCTCTGCTCTTTATTCACATCGAAGAGACCAAATTTCTTATCAGTTTAAGTTAGAATAAAACAGTGAGACACTAAAAGTTCAGGGAATTGCTAGTTGTTGAACGTTTACTACCTCAACCCACCTTATCGCAAACATGCCAAAGGCATACTCATATATGCATACATACTCCCAGATGCGCCGCCGGCTTGCTTTTAACGCTTGAGCTTAACACCACAATGTGAACAATTATTATTACAGTCCATGTGTATGTATGTGTGTATGAACAAAATGTTTATTGAATAATATACTCGTATAATATTCTAGCGATTGGAGCATTCCTACTTTTTTTTGCACTGACAAATCGCCTGATTCGAATAATTATCGTGACATTTGGCTTTTGATGCATACTATTGATGTATGTGCACATATTGTGATTGAATGTAGGTGTGTACTCTCATGACGATAGGAAATAATGTAATAGAAAAGAACCTTGACTGAGGTTATCGCACTTTTCTCGTAGCTATATGCTAATCTGATTTGACATGCATTACATTAAGGGATTGCAATAACGACAAATACACATCTATGAACTCTGATGGTTCGTGTAAGTTTGTGTGCCCTGAGCAGGAAACGTCATAGACCCTATCGAGTATCCATGCATACATATGTACATACATACATACATACATACATATAAATGATCAGCGTGACGAGCTGAGTCGATTTAGCCCTGTCCTTCTGTCTGTATATATGCGAACTAGGCCCTCAGTTTTTGAGATATTGATCTGAAATTTAGCACACGCGATTTTCTCCCCAAGATGCTTCATATTTGTTTGAACGGCCGATATCGGATCACTCTAGCATATAGCTGACATACAAACTAATCGAACAAGTGTATGGAATTTTAACGAAATTTGGCATAGATCATTCTCCAATGCAACCGAAACCGATCGAAATATTTGTATGTCTTTTAGCCTCTGTTCAGCCGAAGTTAACATTTTTTGTTTCATATTTATTTAGACCATTTTTAGTATTTTTTAATACTCTTCTGAGTTACAGTTCTGCAAAATAATATTTTACTTTACTTTTGAGGACATTTTACTTGTCTTTATTTATCACATTAGATATGTGAGATAAGCCGTCTTTTGCTACAATGTAGGTTAACATATTGACAGCTCATTGCTTTAATGACAGTTCGAGGCGGTTGGCTGCAATCTAATCAGAAATAAGCGATTAATAAGAATCGACTATTGATACGAAAAAAACGGAAACTTTTAACATTTTTTGCTTTGAAAAATATATACAAGTAACATATGATGCATCGAGGTTAACCGAACGAAGCTTTTAGTAAACATTCAAATTCTAGCCAAATTAAACCGAGACTTGAGAACTAATGAATTTCCGCAAAGTGGCTATCAAACTGTAGAAGAATTGAGTTCTCTAGAAGTTTAGAATATAACATATAATATATATAGGGAAATATTAAGCAAGTAATAATGGTTTTACATTTTAAACATATTGAATATCAACTTCAGAAATACAAGTTTCTAAACACAAACTTTGGGAAAATTAAAGTATGTATGCTATGTACATACATATATGCATACATTAGTAAGTAATCTTATAAATGCTCACTTTTAACTTCAAAATCGTTATAAGCGATAATCGTATATTTACATCATTGTAGAAGCATTTAGCAATCATTCCCATAGTAAACAAAGAAATGCATTTTTATATAGTAAACGGTCAATACTATTTGTCATGTACTTCAGGTTCAATACGAATTTGGCAATGAAATGCTTTTAGCTCGAGTCATACTTGAGACTTGGCTTCTACTGTTTACTCTAGGCTCGGCCAGTAGCAGTTTTGTGCATATTTCTTATATTTAGAAATTTATAAATTTGTAATAATACATACATACATGCATATGTTGTAAAAAAAATAGCACAAAACATTTTTTGTAGGATTTTATTTTAGCAAAAGAGCACTTAGGCATAGTCACAGGCGAAATAAAATCATTTGTGAAGTAAAAATTAGCTTTCTGACATGTTTTTCGGAAAAATACCTTATTATAATTATTTTCAGTTTCTTTTTATTTGAATTTTGTTTTGTATGGTATTGTATTGTAGTAACGAATATTAAAACTATTTTTACGTTCTTTTCTTGTCCTTAAGTAAATACATTTTAAAACTTTAAAATAAATAAACACATTACTTATCTTCCCATAAACTCGCTATAAAATTGCAGCCAAGTATAGCTCAGCTTATCTATACAAGTCTAAATTCACTGCCGTCTGTGTTGCTGTCTTAATTTCAATCAAGCTTGAATATTAATGTGCCGTTTCTGCTCAAACAAATTAGGTTGCTCGATTCTTAAGTAAGTAATTGGGGTAGATATACTCAACACAAGCGACAAATAATCTCACAAAATGCACAAATATATAGGGTACACTTTTAGACGCATAGAGGGATAACTGTCAAATCAGTTGTCAAAATAAAAACAAGAGACCTCCTAGCATCCAACAACTGTCCAGTGAGGTTATATGGCGAAGATCTTTGCTTGAATTTTTTTTTTAAACTGAATATAAAGTCAAAGTTGCCATAAATGGTGATGGTCCAGTATTTCCTAACTTTTTGGTTACCTTCTATGTTACCAAGCTTCTAGGTGTTAAATGATTTCACATTCACGAACCCTTACGTAAGGTCACTTTTCTGTCGGAAGAAACATTTGGTGACGGAATAATATAAAAACAATCTGTATATTGATCATTTAGGTCCTGAGATTGAAACAGTTCAGCTATTTTTGTTGAAGTGCGTCGAATCAAATGGTATAGGTCGATAAACCAGCTCTCTCTGACCATTTGGAAACGAACATTCGGTCCGTTATCGATGAGATAAGGCCGAATGCACTTTAATTTCAATGAATGCTTTGTGCACTCCTCAAAACACATCACCCATTACATGCCTGTACACCTCAAGTTATGTTGCATTAGATCAAAAATAATTTACTTAAAAACAGTTGAATGTCAACTGAAGTGATTGCATAGAAATAAATTATTCATGTCTTCCTATTATATCTAAGTAAGGAAAATTTTTATTTAAAAAAATTGGAATTCTTTAAAGACGATTAATTATTAACAAGAATTACAGTATTATTAAGGCACATTTATATTTAGAAAATAATTAAATATTTTAAATATATGAGTTTTTTTAAAGGGTTTTTCTTCCAATTGAAACCAACGTACTTAGCAACAGTAACTGACTAAGCGCATTTTTGATAAATATTGTGTAATATATATAATATTATCGGTCGGTATACTAATGCTAGATACATAACTTGGATAATTTTATTTCAACCCAGTTGAAACCCCCTGTATTTTGACAATGTAACCAACCAGCCCACTTAGGAGCAAATACTTCTGAGTAGTTTCGAATTATATTCCCCATTATTTTAATTACACGTTATGTGAGCTTCTGACGAGTAAATGGATTAATAAACTGCTTAGTAATAGTAGAGACTGCGCGTAAGATATTACTTGTTTTATTCATTAATTAAATTGTATAAAGGAATGCCATCTGACTACTATCAGATACTATAAAAAAGTCTAACATAAATTATTTATTGCGTTATAAGAAATACCCAAGAATTGTGTGTATCACATAAGCGTCCTGTAATGAAATATTACACCAGTCAGAGAAATCCAACTTCTCAACTACAATAAGCGCGCCGAAACAAACTACTCCAAAAAGGACCACACTTGTTCCCACTATAAAAAGTTATTAAATTGAGGTATTATTAATGAGTTCAACAATTTATAGCTTTTATTTCGGATATTTATAATATTTATTTATTATTATTATTATTTTATTTATTGTTTTATAACTAATTGAGTTCACTACAAGTTATCCATCCGTGTATGTATGTACCAATGTATGTGCAAAGCACACGATTTTGCATCTTTGTAAGTATGTAGGCACGTGCATTGAAAAGCTTTTACCGCATATAAGCTCCATGCCTTGAGCTTTCATTGGTATTTAAGTATGTATTATTTTCCACATTCTTCTTTCATTTATACTTTACTGCACTAGCAACAACCTTCTGATTCTCAACATGTTTAAATACAACTCTGGCTAAATAGCACGTTGGTGTCTGCTGTTCAATTGTGCCTAAAACTAACAGTAAGGAAAACCGTACAACCTTGCTAACAGCTCGGTTGATGTGCTTCAAGGCAGTGAAGTGGGGCATTGCTCGTTTGTGGTGTTCTCATTTCACGAAGCGCCAATTTTTGAATGGGCACAGGTCGTCCCTTTGAACTCAGGCGCACTCACTACTTTTCGAGGCGTAGAGTTTGGGTGAAGCGATCTGCCCGAATAATAGATACATATGTATGTACGGTATACACAGAATGATAAACGGTTATATGTAAATATGTATATGTAATATGTATTAGTGATGAGCGATATGAGATTTTAATATGTGTTTAAGCGATTGCTACTTTTAAATCACTGTGATGCAGGTGCATTATTTATATACATTTGATCGGTAATTTGAATGGCAGCTATATGCTATACGAGGTCCGATACCGGTATCATAGATAATTTGATACGAGACTCTTTGGTTCGGGAGAGAGCTGTCAAAACTCGCATTTTCTATAACATTTGCCAAGGATGCCACTGCTGAAAAATATTAGCTTGGGTATTTAATAAATTATACAAAACACTAAATTAAACACTTTGAAAATGCATTCATATATAAATGCTAAAATGCAAAATCATTAATTAATTTACATAAACATTTATTTTGCCAAAATATGTTCGCACAGTTCAATGAAATTTCATTTTACACTAATTTCGTCAAGCAATTATAGCGCTGCTCTTCTGGCATCCCGCCTTTTCCACTAACTACTGGTTGAAGGCACCCTGATTGTGTTTTGTTGCCAGCTCAGCAAACAGATCAGGGTGGCCTGCCTGCTGACAAGTGAGAGAGCAGGAAAAGAGATTCTGATCAAGTTATCTATGCCGGTATGGCTAAATTGATTTTAATCATTATTTATATACCGTATGTTTTTTATAGGATTTCAAACGTTCCTTCTGGGTGTTACACATTTCGAAACATACTTAATATTATACCCTTTTCAACTGTCGTATGAACGTAATACACATATATGTACATATTTAACATACAAATAAATGTATTCATGTAACTATGTATGTATGTATGTATAGAAAGCCTGGAGAGAGAAATTAGCAAATTATTGACATTTGCCGTGAGAGTGTCTGAAGATAGCATGTATTTACGTCATGGAATTGAGGTAAAAATGCAATCGCAATAACCATAAATGACAATAAAATTACTCATCATCAAAAGCAGTAGGGCGTTTCCGACGTTTACGTATGTATATACACACATATGGATACTCAAGGCTGTGTATATACATATATTAAGGTAGAGTAAGATTTTAGTTAATGGGAACAATTTGGGTTGTTTTGAGAAATTTATTCAAGACTCTATATTTATACTGAGAGCAAATAGACATAATGGATTAAGCGTTAAAAAAAACATGGAAAAGTCTGCTTAAGTCGACTAAGCAATGTTAATATAGTCACTGGTCGATCGATAAAAAAAGTTTTGCTGGGTTTCATGCTCGTGCGAAGTTTGATATTCAAACGTCATTTAGTTTCTTTGGCAAGTGCTTGTTTAGGACGCGAAAAATTTGCCTGGCGAGTTTTACCATAAAAAAATTGAACGAGTTGTCTGGAAATTTTGTTTGGGTTTCTGAATATGACGTTGAAAACGAAAAGTCGAGGCTTTCAACAAGTATTTGGGAAATTGCCTATTTTGAAAGCGTTAACCACTATTTGTATTAAAATGCCTTCCAGTCCGGATCAAATATGATCAGTTGGTAAAACCCTGGTTAAGTCAACTTAAACTATTTTCGCTTACTGCCACAGTTATATATGTATGCACATACATACATAAACACTGGCATGATATAAGCGCCGCTGTTATGCAATGGCAGTCGCAGCAGCCTTCCCGCCAATGTTTACACCGACTTCCAACACCGCAACCGGCTCACCATCGTTTGCTTGCACTTAAGCTCTGTTTATGTTTTGGCTAGCTATATATGTACACATGTATGTGTGTCGATGACCAACTGCTAGACGCATTGAGCATGTGCAACAAGTGTACATGCGAAGACTATGAGTCTGCATCGAATTACTATTTTGGCTCGTGGAACTCTCAGCGCCAAGTCAAACTGCGACCACAAGTGCACACCGACAGACAACGGCATATTTGATGAGTGAGTCCGTAGGTCGTTTAGTTGTTTGGCAATCGGGGCAATCAAGTCGGCCACTTTTGTTGTGTGCATTTTGTTCGCAATGTTTTTATGATTTTTCGCTTTGTTTACCGTTTGTCGAGGCAGTTTGACCACGCGATTGCTAAGCCGGGAATTAGGCAACGAAATAAATGCAGTAGGCGATTTTACGGTAACTCAATCAAATGGCAAGTGAATAATACAACAATAGAAAAACTCATTCGTTTGTTGCACTCGCTATTTTGTCGGCATTGCTCAGAAATAGACACGAGTGCGTGTGGTCAGGAGCGCGCGATATTGTTATTGTTGGCAAAAGACGAAGTAGATATGGTAACACGTATGCATGTGTGTACATATATGTATATGCCTGTCAATTTATTGCATCCAATTTCGGTTTTGTGCAACTTAATTCGCTCAAGTTTGACGCCGATGGCCAACAGTCGAGTCCAAACAACATAACAGTAAACAAGAAATTGCAAATTTCAAACCTTGAACTCAAATTTGTTGTATCGCTGTTTTCGTAATTCTGTGTGCTTTGCTAATTCTTTTGATTATTCATTTTGTTGATTTGCTAATTCTATTCTATTGGCTTTACAACGCCAATTTGTATAAACAAATCAAGTTAAGTTTACGCCTTTGCATATGCATATGTACATATTTACATGCCTATTCAATATTTATGYACATATATGTATGTATGCGCATTTATTTAGGCAAATTAAAACAGACAATAACAATTAATTTTATTGAGTGAGTGCGAAAACTTTAATTTTTTACTGAACAGATTTACAAATAATCGATACTAGCCAAAAAACAAAAACAAGAATAATTTCAATTAAAAAATTAAATTTTGTGTTTAATAAGTACAGAAGTACGTATTTAAGTTAACTGAGCTTTCGAAGTTCTTGAGTACGGCTGAGTGTGGTGGAGAAACTAATTTCGAATTAAATTTCAGTCAATTAATAATAACACTAGTATATTTGTCTATTTTAAAATTCTTGGAAAGTTTTTCGAACACAAAATCAGGTTTGTTTTAAAAAATGTATGTATTTATTTTTGTTTTTGACAAAATATTCCGTTTCCCTGTGGAATATTTTTAATTAGCACAAACAGAAATGCATTTATTCACCTTATTGGAAACTTCTTATAAATAAACCAATGCAATGTAAAAATGCATATACGAATTTCGTGTGAATGAAATGTCCGAATTTCGATTATGCTATTGTGAGCTGGCATTGCAAAAATTGTAAATTTATAAAGACAATTATATGACTGTTTTTAATTTAAACAAATTTTTAATTATTTATATACTTATACATTTTTACCTAATCAGTCTTGTTAAGTATTAGCTGCTTAAATTAGGCAGATAACAATTTTCGGTGACGACTCATTTTGCTTTCCCCATTGCGGAAAAAAATATGTTATGTATATTTGAAGGAATAATGGATTAATAAAAACGCCGCTTGAATGGCACCACATTGGGTAGCAACTCAAAAATCGATTTCGGCGGTACCCCCTTGCTACTGAAAGAATAATATATGTAACTTTTTGTAAACCCTTTCCTACATCTGCATTTTGTTAAAATCGAGTAAGTTGTTAATGAAGTATGCGTACATTTTATGGGTAAATAATAAACAACTTTGTGAACAAATTTTAAAGGGTTTTTGGTGAATTTTTTCTGAGAGAATTTTTTTGTTTATATAATAATAAAATGAAAGGAATCTTGAATGCATCTATATGCATATGTATGTATGTATATGCACGGATTTTTGAAATTCAAAAGTGGTTAAAACTCTTTAATTTCTGAAAAAATAAACATTTACAGTGGTGAAGAGATAAACAAAAATATGCAAACTCATCACTTTCATTGAATTTATAAGAGCTGACAGACTTCAGAGCTATTTTCAAGGAGCATTGGAATAAAAAGTCTTAACAATAAGTTAGAATAGACTCATTCGATCATGCATAGAAAAATACATATTAACAATTAAATACTGCTCAAACCATAATAAACAAAACCTTATTCTTAAAAAAGTGAAATTATATTTTATTTATTTTTTACAGAGTTTACCACTTATTTATCAAGTTTTACAAAGCTTATCGCGGAAACTCAGAAAATATTGTAGTGCTAACATTTTTCTAACCACTACTGTATCACGCAGTATGCCATATGTAAAAACACAACAAAAAATTATACAATAAAAATATTTGCCAATACACGCGCCAAAATAACGGCGAAAACAGGTGAGCCGGAATGTTGTTAAAAGGAAAATGGCTAGTGGAGCACAGTGTAAAGAAGAAGGCGATACTTCACATACAAATGATATGTACATAGGTACATACATATACATATATATAAACCGCTACGTGAAGGAATGGATGCTACAAATTCCACATCAAATTTTAATATAAAACAATGAAAAAGTAAATATTTTGCAAAATAGAAAACGTGTGTTAAATTAATCCTCATAATGGACGGAATATGAAAAGGTTATGCAGGTAACTCTCAACATAAAAAGTTATGTAGACATTTATGAAGTAAGATAAGTACTTAGCTTACGAAAAAAGCGGAAATTTTGATAGAAATGAAGTTTTATTTCTCTTCTGTGCTCAGTATAAAGGTAGGAGTCCGATTCGGCTGAAATTATTACTGTCAAATAATTTCTCTCTTTCGATAGTGAGGTCAAATGGTGGTTATACTAAGCACTTATCGGACCGTCATCGTAGGTGTTTATGTATAGACAAAAAACTGTACATTAAAAAACCGGAAATGTCTGAAAATCGATATAATAATACTAATATGCTCAAAAATTTCGCAGAGTTGCTATTATGACATCGAAATAAGTTTCTTTTGTAACAGAGAGAAAGAATTCAGGCGCCGTAGAAAGAGACCAAAACGAACTGCGTTACATGCGGTCCAGCAGCTTGTATGTATATGTGCATATGTATATGTAAGTAGGTAATAATAGCAGCCACGATCTCTCAATCAAAGCAAATGCCAATTAGGTATAAACAGCTGAAAGTGTGGTTGCAAACCAGTTTCATGATCAATAGCCACATTAACTTAATGCGATAACACAAGTGTTATGCTATGCTGAGTTATGCGCGCGCATGTTCAAATCGGCTAAACGACGCACAAAAGCAAAAGCAACAATTACGGATACATGTATGAAATTACAGGCGAACAATTAGGCGTGCGGCGTGACTTTTACATTGCACAAATGAACAGTTTTCGGTAAAAGTGCGTTAAATGAGTAAGAGCAGACACTTACAGGTGTGAATGGCGCACCATTGTTCATTACATTTTTCATAAGTAAACAAACACTTGCGCTCACAGTCTGGCAGCAACTGTCATCAATTCGGTATTCTCGTTTAAATATTTGCTTAACAGAAATTTACATATGTACACATGTACCCACGTACATAGTTACACATGTGTGTGCACTTTTTATTACCGAGACCTTGTGAGCGCGCGCTTTCATTCACCATTTCACCATACAACAAAATAATAGAGGGGAGAGCGTAATTTTGAGCTGCACAGTTGTGTATGGAAGAGCGAAAGACAATTGGCGAAAGCGAACGAAGTTCATTTTTTTGGATGTTGCATCATAACCAGTGTTTAATTTTGGCAAAACGCTGCAACACTTTGCAGCTTCATCATGAGCAGTGGAAAAAATTAATTGCATGCGCGAAATAAAGGGTGATACAAGATGAAATTCGGCAACATATTTTTGTTTCCGGTTGAAAATTTATATATTTTAGTGCACACAATAGTTTCATTGGCATTAACTTTTTTATTTTAACCATTTTTATTCAACTGCCTTGTTATGATAGCATTTTGTTAGTGCAAAGTAAAATTATAGTAATTATCCCAACTTGCGCTGGTATTTACTAATATTATCGGATGAACGTCTAAAATGGATTTGTGCTCCACAATTGCCAACATTTTCCTGAATGGCTACTGTTTTAGATTAATTTAATTGGTGTTGAAAGGCTGTCGAGTTTTGTCTTATACGAATTATTACATACAAGATCTTAATTTTGATCGTTCATTTTGTATAGCAGCTACAAGGGCGTGTGCAAAATATCAGAGAGCATCAAACAATTTATTTTTTTCAACCAATGAAATTTTCAAATTCGAAAATGGCTTTATTGCTTTTAAAAATATTATCCATTAAAATTTATACACTTTTGTATGGCTTTGTCGAAGCACTTTTGTCACTATGATTAAGGTATCTTCAAAACATCAGTTCTAAAAGCATCAACCGCCTCTTCAGGTGTCGAAAAACGTTGACCTTTTGGGTCATATTTTCGCACGGGTTGAAAAAGAAACCATTCGTTGCCAAGTTAGGACTTTGTGGTTGATGACTCATCAAGTTGATGTTTTGAATGCTTAAAAATGCAGTGGTTTCAGTCTATGTGAGAGAGCTAGCCTTCTTGTGGAGAAGAGTGAACCGTGTTCGTCGGTTGGGTTTCCTGATTTCTTAAAAGCCAACTGACAAATGGCAAACTGACAAAGTGGTTGTAATAAACTCAGAATTTACTGTACCGCGTTGCAATAGTGGAACGGTGTTCACATGCCCAGTTTTTTCAAAAAAATGGACATCCATTTGATTGGCAGAGCTTTGTGCGCGAACAACTTTGTTGGATTCGGCTCATCTTGAAACGCCCTTGTAGTCTTCTGCTGTTTACTTTCTCGCTCATACGCGTAAATCTACGATTCATCACTTGTTACGATGGCATAGACATGTTTCGAGGCACCGCTATCCTGTTTTGTTAAGATTTCTCCCTACCAATCGACACGAGCCATTTTTTGAACGATTGACAAATTGTGTGGGATCCGACGTGAACAATTGTTTTACCGTCAAATGCTCATGCAATATTTTAAGTTACTGCAAACAACACAAATAGCGCTTGTATGTTAAAATATTCCATCGAAAATGTCAAACTAGGCTTGTTAAATTCCGAAACCTAAAAACCAACCAACATACATACGTACGTCCAGTTTTGTGCCCGAAAAAGTATTTTTGGGGGGAATTCTTCTTCACTACTTTAATATGAGGAAATTCTCAGCGGGACTTTATTTTAAACTGAACGAAATTGACAAAGTTGATTGTACGATATAAATGTGGTGATTTTGGCTTGGAAACGACAAAGGTCCTGGGCTGCTATAAAGTTTGCAGATGACGAAATGGAAACTTTTCCCGGCGAAGATTGTTTTTAAACACAAAAAGAGCTCGCAGAATCTTTGCGAATCACTTAACCAGCAATTTAAATAATGCGTTTCCGGTTATTTTTTACTTTTGAGTAATTGTTAAGATAATTACTACAAAGTAACACAATTTGCCACAAGAAAAAGCAAATGCAAATAATAAATAATTTTTCTTATTTGTTATCAACTTCAAAATATATAAAATACGGTAGCTACAATTGTTCAAAAAGTGCACTTGTAAACATTTTGAAGAAGCCGTTAATTAAATGATAAAAAACCAATTTTAAATATATTTTGTTTCATTATGTAACTGGACTTGAAGTTTACTTTAAGTGGTTGCCATACAATGTAAAAAAGGAATTGATGCTTATTTTTGGTTAAATAATAATTTTAGCTTAAATAGTTCAAGTTTATTTATTATTTATTTTTGAAATACTTTTGGCATTTTGGAGAAAGAAAGTTCGAGTGATTTGTTTAAAGAGCAAGAGGAGAATTTTTGTAATTAAGACTTATAGTGGTTCAATAAGTGCACTTTTAATGACTATTAACAATTAAGTGATAGCAATAAATTTTTGGAAATTTTAGAATTGAAGTTTGCTTACTTAATTGGTTGCCATACAATGTAAAAAAAGTAAGTACTGTTTATTCTAACTTATAATGTCATTAGACGCAATTAAATGAAAAATTCGGTATTTCACCTTAAAGGTACATATGTACATATGTAGGTGCATATTCGTTACAAACATCGTAGTAAACATTTGCAAATCAATTATTAAATTTTCTCGATGATAATTTCAGCGAACATTTATTTACCGAAGATTTTTACCACATGAAATCCGTTAGTGTAAATGTTGGTTTTACAAAATTATTATTGTTATTGCTGCCACCCACAGAAATATGTGTAAATAAAGGTGCGACTGATGCCAAAGCGAATGCATGCGATTGGGTGGCAACTTTAAAGCGTTGATGACTACACATTCGTCCTCTGTGAATACAAAGCATTATGTACGCATTTTATATTCAAAAGTTTAACAAATACATTGTATTTACTTGTGGCACATAAATATTTAAGTATACACACTTAACTGTATATGTGTACTTATGTACTTATACATATGTTTGAATTCATTTGTAAGTTGGCAATTCAACAAATGTTCTGCTGTTGGCCAGCCGAAGGAAATCGATAACAGGTGGCATAAAAAAACAACAGTTAAAAACAAAAGTACCAAGTTAGGAGGGGCTAAGTTCGGGTATGACCGAACATTTTATACTTCTGCAACGTGCAAGGATGAAATCCAGGTAGCCAGTACCTTCAAGTACATAAAGCTTGTTAGTTACTTATATGGATCTAGGGCGAGTTTTAGTAGGGTTATCACCCGATTTCATTCATTTTCACTCTGTCGGTAGGGATTATTATAATTTTTGAGCTCGGTGAATTTGGTTACTGTAGCTTTAGTGGTTCAGGAGATATGTTCATTTAAGCTAATAGACGGCGGGGCCCCTTCCGCTTTTATAAAACTTTCTGCCCACAGGTGCCCCTAGCTCCTGCGCTTCCCTGTACCAAATTAGAGTTTTATATCTTAATATATTTAATGTTTAGTTATGGTACTTTACAAGTGTTGGGTTGATGGTGTTTAGTGAGCGGGGCAGTGGTCTGATTACGCTCATCACGAACTCCGCCTTACTTTTTTGCCAAGGAACATGTGTACCAAGTCAAAATATCATAACTTTAACTCAAGTTACAGCTTGCACGGACGGACAGATAGTCCCAGTGTCCCATTATCCCGGATTTCATCTCATATTGTCTTCCTGATCCTCTATATGGGTGAAACAATCAACCGTTAGGCTAACGCTAACAAAGCTATTATACTCTGTACCAACATGCTGCAGGAGTATAAATGCTGGTCAACCGGTGGCTTACCTACACACACCTACACCTTCCGAAAAGTTGGGCGGTGTCAATGACTCGTTCAACCAGGAAAACTTAACATATACCTGCAAATTCAACGCGGGTAATTACGAGGTGGCACGTAAAGTTTACGCTAACTCACCACTCACTGCAAATAGAAATAGCTCGACAAAAAGGCAGCGACTACATAGTGCATGCAACAGTTCTTTCTTTCTTTTTAAGGCGAATGATTAAGCGCTGGAACATACATACATACATACAAACACAGATGTACAGAGGAAGCGTGAATAAGTGGAGTAACGCGATAAAGAAAGGCGTTATAAGCTCACTGGACTCACGTAGTTCAACAAGAGAACTGACCATTTGCAGCTTAATTCGGATTTTGGACACGCTAATTTGGTTAACAAGTAACTTATATTTGTGGATAAGATATCTGTGTTATGCCCAACTATGAGTTCTGGTGGAAGTACTAAACAGCTGTGTAGGTGTTGTAATTCCAACAAGGCCAAAAACACAACAACGAGAGGCTTAGGCGCTTGTAAATTCCCTGCATTTCTTTCGGAGCTCTTCTGATTACACAGGACTAATAATAAGTCTCTCTAAATTATATTGACAATGTTCAACATCTTACACAGCACATGCAGAATATATAGCCACAAATAGGAACCAACTGCATTCATTGAATAGCAGTCAACACCTTCACGAACTCCTTTGCTATGAATGACGGTCTGAAAGTCTAGACAATCACAATCTAGAAACTGCCGTACTTTAAACTCTACCGATTCAGGTTAACATATTAAAGATACATCCCTCATAAAACGACTCCCGAGGTAATAATAATTCTCCCTGCAAAGTACATACCCACAGAAACCTATAAATCTATCATCCTTCGTTTTCTGAACCGCCTATAACTAAAGTGTTTACCACTAAACCGAGTTTGTGCTGCCGTTGTAACAACAACAACATGTTGTAGGTTCTATAAGATGGATGCTCTTCACCTCCTGTTACGGAAAATATGACTATATTATACAAGGTATTTTTAGCAAAAGTAGAAAAGTTGTACTATGACACCAATGTGAACGCGGTAAACAGTTTCTCGACATTAATATAAATAGAACGAAATTTGCATAAATAATTAATTGGAAAACTTTAAGAAAACTTAATGCAACCACGGGGTTTAAATATAACTATAAGCTTTACGGGATGTTGTAAATCAGTTTTTTCGTTAAGCTTTTACAAAAAAAGGTGATTATTATAAAAACGGGGTGACAAATTCGACAATTAATATTCGTATTATAAATTTCTTAAAGCAAACCTCTTACCCGGAGTTGTATAGGTCACAAATCAGCTTGCCCTCAATGACAACATTTATTTTGTCTTTTACTTTCTAAATTAACGTTTTTGAAAGCTTTTAATATTACTTGGCTGAAATAACTGACGGATATCGTGTAAATTCTATTGGCAAGTGCATCGTCGCACTCAACCGGAAAGGAACGACAATGCATACGAGGACAAATATTAAATATTAACAATTAGTTTGCATTAATCTTGTAGAATTGACGTTAGTTTGCCAGACAAATAGGAACAAAGTTTATACAAATACTAGTTCGAATGGGTGCGTAAACAATTGTTAATATTTGTTTAGCAAAGTGGCTTATAGAGCGTGTTTTATTGTCATGCAATACTAGTCAAGAGTCACTCTGTGTTCCTATGTGGAAAAGTATTCACGATCACAATTCTGCCCATACATAACTTGCTCTTACACACTTTCCACATCATTTATAAGGTAGTGTGCTTAGTGCGTTTGTGACAACTGTTTTGAATCGTTAAATCTCAGAAACGATTAGTGTTAGGATAACCGTAATAAAACCTCAAAAAACCCAAAATGTACCAGAGAAAATCTGTTGAGGTTGTAGTATTCCATAGCTGAGTCAAGTTCAGTTTACAAAAACACAGAGAGGCGTTCAAAAGACGGACAAGGGCCGATCAATTCGGTAAGAAGTCAATGTAGTCATAGTCTTGAGCTTCTAAAACCTGGTGAAGCTCTTAATAGTAAGCAATATAGACAACAAATTATCAATTTGGACCAAAGTAATTTTGTTACACGACAATGCACTTTCACACAAAGCAAAATCGGTTAAGGATGCAATCAAAGTACTTGGCTGGCAGCTGCTGGCATCCTACTCCGAAGTCGAAAATTTGGTGTCTGGCATATTTGGCCCACATGTATATTTTGGTTTCTGCAGCTTGTATTGAGTTCCATCTGGTCTGAGCTATTTGCACAAAGTATGCTTTATAAAACTCTGCTTTAATCGCTGCCAGTTTACTAGGCCTCGTTTTTGTCTAAAGAGGCTCCTAGATTTGCCAACTGGTCTGCCAATTTTGGCAACATATTCCTTTGAAAGGGAACCAAAATTATGATTATGTAGTGTCGATAAGCCAAACAATGGCAATGCCGCTTGGTTGTCCCACCGTAGTTATTCAACAGAACTTCACACGCTTTCTCCAAACTAGTACTCCCGCATGGAAGATACTGGCTGAGTTTAGTAGGTGAATAGAAATAGAGATATTAAGATCATTGGAGTATACTCCCGTGGTGGAAACTTAAGAAAAAAAATATTTTTTTTTAATTCTTAACCCTAGAGAAGGCGCGCTATGAGCATTTTGCTCACACAATTTTTTAATTGAAAAAATGTCTATGTTCTATGTTATTGCACCACTTGTTACGCTCAGTACCTTTGCTCAAAGTTGTGTTCCACTTGTTCAAAATCACACGCTGTAATCAGTGCATGTTTTAAAGTGTTGATAGGTGGCATTTTATTTACTGCTGTAATTTGCTCACTACGCGACAAACTACGTAAGTTTTTTTGCTTTGCCAATAGCTCAAGTTATCCAATTGAAAGTGGTGGTTTGCATCAATTTTAGCACTCGTACGTAATTAAAATGGAAAGCAAGCGTTGTTGCCGTGCTAGGGATGTATCACATATTACGTCGTGGTTAGAAGAAGTTTCAGCCGATGAAGAATTAGAACAGGACGATGACCATTTTCTCCCTGAAAGTGATTGTGAGAGCATTCATAGTGATCACAATACTGACACTGATCAATCTGTTGTTGATTTGGAAGAGAATTTCCTTAACGGCTTTGAGGAGGCCCCACGTGGAAAACGCGCATTTTATTGGGGCAGAGATAAAAAACAAAATGGGCGCTTAGTCGTCCTGTTCCTAATGTTCGCACTAGGCGGTGCAGCATTATAACGCATCTGCCAGGTGTGAAAAGCATTGCGAAAACTGCAGAAACWCCAATACAATGCCTTGCTTTGTTTCTGACTGATTCATTGATCTCAAAAATTGTCAAATATACAAATTTATATATTGAAAAAATAAGTGATGCATATGGACGTGACAGAAATTGTAAATCAACAGATACTGTCGAGCTAAATGCATTTATAGGTATCTTATACATGGCTGGGTTAAAGAGAATGAAYCATACAAATTTAAAAGAGATGTGGCTTCAAGACGGCACTGCTCCAGATATTTTCAAAGCCACAATGTCCTTGAAACGATTTCTGTTTTTAATTCGTGTAACTAGATTTGATGACGTTGACTSACGTTCACTTAGAAATGAAGTTGATAACTTAGCCGCTTTCGTGAAATATTTGACGACTTCAACAAATCCTGTGGTGACTATTMTACTCCTGGAGAATACTGCACTATTGACGAAATGCTTGAATCGTTTAGAGGACGATGCAAGTTCAGAGTATATATTCCCAATAAACC
This sequence comes from Bactrocera latifrons, assembly GCF_001853355.1. Classification (NCBI taxonomy): domain Eukaryota; kingdom Metazoa; phylum Arthropoda; class Insecta; order Diptera; family Tephritidae; genus Bactrocera; species Bactrocera latifrons. The sequence goes on along the minus strand of NW_017536185.1, from coordinate 1,107,801 downwards.
TGCCAAGTACGGCATAAAAATTAATGCATTAGTCGACGCAAGAACTTTTTACACTTGTAAAATGGAGGTATATTGTGGTAAACAGCCATCCGGCCCTTATCAGCTCGATAATACAGCTGCCAATATCGTAGAATCGCTGCACCAATTTTAAATACCGAAAGAARTTTAACTATGGATAATTATTTCGTTTCTATTCCCTTAGCTGATGAGCTGTACAAACAATATAGAACCACTATTGTAGGAACAATCCGAAAAAATAAAAAAGAAATTCCACCACAATTTATTACAAGTAAAGGAAGACCAACCCCAGATACAATRGTTGCATATGCCGAAAACAAGCTTCTTGTTTCCTACATTCCAATGAAGAAAAGTAAAAAAGTCATACTGATGCTTTCATCTCTTCATGCGGATGGCCAGTTAAATAATGAGTCCGMTGATAACAACAAACCCGAAGTAATATTGTTTTACAATAGAACAAAGGGAGGTGTAGATACCGTCGACCAGATGAAATAAACGTACTCAGTTTCCCGCAAAACTTGCAGATGGCCAATGAGGCTATTTTTTACTCTGCTTGACATAGCTGATAYAAATGCCCAGATTATTTATAAGGGAAATACGCAGAACTTAACTCAGAGAAGGACTTTCTTGAAAGAAGTGGCCCTTGAYATGATAAAGCCACATATTGTAAAGCGGCAAGCCATTCAAACTTTACCAAAACATCTAAAGGATTCAATGGAACGCATTGCACSAGGTCTTGATTCACCAAACCAGTCTAAAGAAAACGGCTTTTGTGATTTCTGCCCCAGAAAGAAAAATARAGCACAAAAAAAGGTTGCAATTTATGTGGAAAATTACTCTGTACTGAACATTCAAAGTATACATGTCCTACTTTTTTCGACAGGAAAATTAATGAAGATTTCTCAAACTARTGATATATAGCCATGYAAATACTTTATATACGTATAATAAYWATTTTTTGTATGATCTCCATAACAAATCTCAAATTTTTTCTTATGTTTTGTACAATTGAATTACCWTTATATTTTATTTTTSTTTCTGTCAAATAATAAACATTTTTTAAGCTTAAGGCTCAGTAATGGTATTTAGTTTAAATTTAAGTATACACTTTATTTATATAAACGTAACTGAATATTTTCAGTACGTGAGCAAAGTGCTCACGCGCGACAATGCATGTCACTCTGCGGAGCGCGCCTTCTCTAGGGTTAAGCGAACAGTTTGTAAAAACCCTTGATAAAAGCCCTTTCTCTTGCAATAAAGACTGGCAATCGGGAATAACTATTAATGTACATACATTTATACCATACATATGCATGTACCGTATAGCCGTATGTAAACAGGATAAGTGCATAAACACATGAATAAGCAGATCTGAAAAATAATATTGAAATATAAATGGAATCGATTGCAAATATTTATTCGCTATAATGCAATCTAAACGCAAATGTGCGAATATTCGTAGTTTTGCAAATAAAAATCACAAAAACAAAACAATAATCAATAATGCAATTCGATCGCTAATATAAACATTTAAGAATTGCTTTTTTTTGTTTTTTTTTTGTTGTAGCTTGCCATTAGTGTGTGGGGATTGCAAGTCGTTTTGTTAGCCGTGAGTAAAGCTTGTTGATTTTACACTAGACGACACAGTAATGAAACACGAATTAACACTGAACAAATATTTACATATTTCCAAACGCTGGTGCTGCATATAATTCTAGTGAAATGCTTAAGAGTACATGCAAATAAATACTTTCAAGAACTTTGTAGCTGTAAACGTAAATTTCACATGAATCATGCGAAGGAGAAAATACTGTAAAATTATAGTGAGCCCTGATACGTACGATTTACAGCACAGTTGGCACCTGCATGATCAAATTTGTTGGTGTTGTTTACTGAGTTGACAACTGCGTATATATTCGTTACATCCAGTATATCTCCAAATACAACTCTGAACATTTCGAATTCGGTTAAGTTTAGGAAAAAAGAAACCAAGAATATCTCGAACGCTACTAATGATACTACTAGTTGTAAATTCGAACTTCTAATGCTAAAACTCCAATATTTCAACCGACAGTCATTCCAGTGAAGTGCATACGATGATCCATACTATATAGTATATTAAGAAACCATCAAAGCAAAATTTTGTAATGTTCGAAGGACGAAATTGTAAAAAAAGCGCCAGTGCCTCGTTTGAAGTACAAGAAAGAGCATTATCATCAAGATACCGTATGAGAAATCCATGAACAGAATGAAAATTGCATTAGATAAACTTTGAATTTCTTCCGCATACACCAGAGCTGATCTCCAGACAATTTTTCTTATTCTTTCAGCTCATGGCAATGTTCGATAAAAGAAAATCTTGCGATTGATTGGCCAGATTTAGTCCGTGTATTGAAGGAAATATACTATTCTATTTTTTGGGACTGAAAAAAGCGTTGACAAAAGTGACAAAAGTTTTGTCGGAAAGGACTTACTTTGAAGGCTTTGAAATTGATAAGGAAGAATCAGTAAAGAATTTACATTTTTTTGAATAAATTCACCGAATGGCTTCACAAAAAACTGCATATAGTAGTCCAAGTGCGATCTTTGGATCAGCTTTTAATCCTAACTTAATATAACCTAACTTTTTGATCACTCCATTGAATATTAAACTAAAATTCCGACAAAAAAGTGGGTACCCGCGCATATATTCAATAGATTTATTTCAGTAATTTTTCTATTTACAAATTTTTTGGCCGAAAAAACAATACTTCACAGCTTGTCTTATTTACCAACGCCGGCTAGATATGATAGTAATGAGAACAGTTCTGCCGAAAAGCTTAGGTGGACCAGTTGTTTAACCTTAAAACTGGTTATGTTCTGACGGAGAGAGAAAGAAAGGCTGAGTCCCCAGTATAGAAGAACCTCTCAATTATTCCACAACTAATATTTTAATCGCAATTTCAGCGACTTCGTGATTTTCTGTGATTTTGCACAGAATTTTCGGTCACAATTTTGAAAATGACATTACATACATAAATATAAGTGTGTAGATATGCATGCATATGAAAAATATATTCCACAGTAAGTGCATGACTTTTCTCTAATTGGTTATATTACGATGCATTCAAATAAAAGTCAAATGGGCGATCGCTTAGAGGCGTCGTGTAACTAAGAATTGCGTGTAAAGCCAATCATTTGCGCTGCACACTTCTGTGATGACACACGCGATGCGATTTATTCACTTTTCTTAAATTCAGAAAATTGCAGCGTTATTTTTTCACAAAACGTTTCAGATTGGCTTTTTTGAAAAACGCTGGAGAAATTAAATTTTCGTGATGTTAATGTGCGCGTACTTGATTTACATATGTATGTATACAATTAAATAAATACGTACACTTGTGTGCAAATAGTGTAGAGCTTAGTGTTGAGATAAAGTCGTTTAGGGACTTTCCGACGCAAGATAACGGCACAGACAAAACACACACAATATGGTATTGAATTAGACATCGGCCGTAAATTACGCGGAGAGCTTTATAGTAATCTTATTTTGTCTAAACGTATGCAATGTACATATATGAAATTCAAATTGTTTTTATTGTAGTAAAATTATAACAAAATTTCTTTGAACATAAGTAACTTTTGATGTTCACTTCATTTGCTTCCCCACAGCAAACAGGAAATAAGCGCCCTTCAGCGTGGCAAAAAAGTGTCCAGTGTAACAAGAATTTGCTTACGCAACGATTGCTCGATGAATATGCGTAGATTCTGCTTGAACACGGCGGACTGGTCCATCCAATTGCAGGGAAATATGGCGTAAGTCAGCTGTTCGAATTCCAACTGCATGCGAGTGTCATAATAGTATTACGGGAATATTTTTAATGGCATTGCCACCAAATAAACCATATAATAGACGAACCATAAAACCTCATTCACATAAAAGATCCCCTAAAATATCACGACACACATGTTGATGCCGGTGGAGAGCAGTTGCACGAAAACAGTAACGGAAATAAACGATTCAATTGCAATGCGAAAGCTAAAAAGTGTTACGAAAACAATTAGTGTCTTGGCGGTCCAATTTAAACCATAATGAATACCCTACTCAAGCAAACCCTTGTAGTCCTCAATGCAACGCTGCAGTTGGTCAACACCCTCCGCATTGCCAATACGCGCAATACGTTTGCCCAGCAGGCTTGTATGGGCGGCGAGTATGGTTAGTGCCATAGCCGGAAATGAGGCGTTGGTGAGATTTTGAAAAATCAATAGTATGCCAGTAGCCTGATAGAGATGAGCCGTCACGTAATGCCCTTCTATGTCGAACGGAAAATATGCCGGATACATTAAGTGCCATTCACCTATAATGCCGGCAAAAATAGTGGCGGCCTCGAATGCGGTGAACTCGTAAACGCCCACTAGTTTTAAAAAATTCAGCACGTGTTTGGCGCGACGCAGAGTGTCGGACGCGTAAAACTGCGTAATGCGCTCATCAAGAGTCGCAATGAGGGCATAGATCTGCTCAATACCGGCTGCTGTCTTGATGCTGCACGCCAAAACAGTGAAATTAACGCAAATATTTTTGAAAATATCGGCTTTCTGTTCCATCTGGAAGAGTCCAATCATCAAATGTGCGGGATAGCCGCTGGTTACGAGTGTGTTGAGCAGCAAGGAGTAGAGATAATATAAGTATCTGCAACGACGGTTTGCTGCGGGTACCAGTCCGAGGCAACGTAGGTTCACATGGTGAAAGCAAAAAACCGTTAAACCGGAAGTTAGCAAATTATCGCTTATTGACATATATAAATGAAAATCGCTTTTGTTAATGACAGTTATGTAATCGTTAGTTACTTATTTTATTCTGCAGTCATTTGAATCACCTGTGATAATTGAGAGTAATTAAACTAATTAAACAACAATTACCGGCGTCTTAAATTATTTATTTTCATTGATAATTATGGTAATTGGATTGTAATTATACATACTGATGTATATTTACGACTTAGCAGCAGTTGGTAATGACATAGAGTAAGGTACGACAGTTTTTTTTCTTTGAGCACCCTTAAACAGATTGAAGTGTAAGACTTCCAGGTGTTGAAAATATGAAGTCGCGAGGTCAGCGAGCCGCATTGTTTTTCTACAATACGCAATTACTTCCCTTTATCGTTAGGAAGCTAGTGACAGAGGTTTGATGGACTGAGATTTTTAATAACTGAATAAGAACCTACATATATTCATCCCAATTACCATGCAGCAATAATTCTTTTTCGGATCTAGAGCGAAACACTCCGACACTGAGACTTACAGGGTGTGTCCCGAAAGTAATAGGACTGATGCTGCGTGCGCGCAGCGACTGGATTCAGTAGAGGGCGTTCCTAGAAGAACGAGCGGCTGGTCAGTTGTATCCCAACACATGGAAAGTCTGGACAAACATTTTCGCTCCACGTGTTTCTGTGAGTAGATGTTGCTTTAGAATGAAGTGGTGTGTTTCGGTGGCGCCAGGCCTTTTTGGAGGGCTGGGAAGAGGTCGCTGATGAAGACCGGAAGAATGAGCAAATCCAAAGTGAAGACGATGCTCATTGTCTTTTTTGACATACCAGGCATCGTCCACCATGTATTTGTTCCTGCTGGACAAATCGTCAACGTGGAACACCTCAAGAGACTCAAACGATGGATCAATCGGGTTCGACAAGACATCGCAACCGATTGAAAGTTGTACCACGATAACGCCCTGGCTAACGCCGCCTTTCTTATAAACAACTACCTAACCAAGGGTAGCATCTCAACTCTTCCGCAGCCTTCCTACAGCCCAGATGTGGCCACCGGACTTATTTTTGTTTCATTGCCAGAAAAGGCCAATGAAATCCAAGCATTTTTAGACGACAGAGGGGATCCAAGTAGCATGCATTTGGGCTCTCAAGGGTATTCCGGACAAAGCCTTCGGTGACGCCTTCAATGCTTGAAAATCGCGCTGGCCGCACTGCATCGACGCAGAAGAAGCATTTTTTTGAAAGTTTTTAAAGAATTGTAACGTTGGTCCAATAATTTTTTTTAAATCGACTCGGTACTATTACTTTCCGGACAAACCCTGCAGGCATAATTTGCAAATTTCGCTAGCCCAGAAAAACTAAAATAATTTAATAGCCTTAAAGGCACAAAACCAGCTATATGAAGAATGAAGACCGATTTTTTCAAAGCTGAGATTAAATCAGTTGATCATGAAGACTTTAAGCTGAAGCTTTGAATTACGCTTTATTAGCTATAGAACAATGTTTATTTTGACAATAATCAACTTCTAAAAACACAAACTTTGCTTGCTCCGTTTCTATTTCATCTGTACCACGAGCGTAAAGAGGGAGTATGCAAATTTCAAAGTCGCAAAGAAAGTACCTAAATTAACAGCAAACATGCCACCGGCAATGACGATTTGCTCACGCAAAGATTGCTCCGCGAAGATGAGTAGATTCTTCTTGAACGCTACACTCTGATCCATCCAGTTGCATGAAAAGATGGCGTAGGTCAGCTGCTCGAACTCCAACTGCATGCAAGTGCCATAGTAGCACAGCGGAAACACTTCCAATGGCATTGCAATCAAGAATACTACATAGTAGATATATGTGAATATGCCGTCAACATAGAAGATTAAATAAACAATGACCACACCCATATTGATGGCGGTAACCAGAATTTGCACAAAAGTGCCAAGAGAGCAGATGCGTTGAATTGCAACACGAAACCTAGAGACACGTGCGCATAATGTAAACAAAAACAAAGACACAGATATTAAATGTACATAACAACCACCAAATAACAGTAGTTTACTCTAGCAAAGCTTTGTAGTCCTCCACACACAGCAAGAACTGAGCATTGGACACCTGTCGGCGCACCGCCGCGGCGCGTGTACCGTGCCCCACACGAGCCAAACGCACATTCAACAAACGTACGTGTCCAGCCAACATCGCCAGTGCCATGGGTGGAAGCGTATCGTTGATGAGATTTTGGAAGATCTGCACAGTTACACCAATACACTGGTACAGATGCGCAGTTGCGTAACCCCAGACGCTACGCTCTACATCGAAGGGAAAATACGCCGGATACATGAGACGCCAATCGCCCAGAAAACCACCAATTATGGTGGCAACTTCCGAAGAAATCGCAGCGCCGAGTCCAATGAAGAGTACAAAGTAGAGCACACGCTGAGCGCGACGCACTGCGACCATTTTGTACAATTGGCCATCTGCTGGCTGTGTTATGTGTTTATCGAGCTTCGAGATGATGGCATAAATCTTTTGTACCTCCGCTAGGCGCCACCAAATTGCGAATGTCTTGATGCTACATGCCAGGCAGGTGAAGTTGATTGTCATACTCTTGAAAACATCCGCTTTGCTCTCACTTTTGATCAGGCCAATCATCAGATGCGTGGGATAGCCAACCGTTATGATTATATTCAAAAGTAGTGAATACACATAATACGAGTAACGGTGGAATTTCTTCGTTGGCGGCATTTGTCCCACATATTGCCAGGTGACGTCGTGAAAGTGAAAAACGGTCAGACCCGAAATCGGAACCACGCTTGCAGTCATAGCTAAATTTCGTTGCTTTTGAGGCAAAAGTTTTGATTACTCAAAATATGACTCTGAATTGAAAAGTGGAAACTTTTCGGCCACTAACTTAAAGCTTAATGCGTGTGCGAAAGCCTTCAGGGTATCCTTTTATCTTAAGGCAAACTCATAAGTGTTTCAAGTGCTCGTCCATTTCGTATCAATTATTCACTAATTAATAATAATAATAATTTTTAATTGTGTCTGGTTGTTTAATTGTAATTGCATTACCTAATTCAGAATGCATAATTTATTGTTAAGTGAGTGTTAAAGGGACGATTTCACTAAAAATGTATAGTGTGTCGTCCGCTATTAAATGAATTACCCAAAAATGCTACATTTTGGTACGACAATTATAGACTAGCTGCATAATAATGCTGCGTCCAAAGTAATCATCATTCACAATAGTTCGTTAATGTGATATTAATCAGTCCCTGTTGTTGTTTTACAAAATACTCGCGTCCCATTTTTTATGCCTCGAATAGGGTATGTTACGTTTGTAAAACCAGAAGTACCAGAGACTCTATAAAAATATATGAATAAATGACCAGCGTGTCGAGCTAGGTCGGTTTAACCAGTATGATATTTACACGAACTAGTTGAGATTTCGATCTGAAATTTTGCACACGTCTTTTCTCCAAAAAAAAAAAAAATGTACTTGTCGGAAACGTAAAATATTGGACCATTATATATTAGTATATAGCTGCCATACAAACTGAACGTTCAAAATCAAGTAATAGTACAGAAACTGCCTAAACTCATTAAAGAGTAGTTGACATATGCACGAAATTATTTTAATAGTTTTAGTCGTAAATGTCGGAACTGTAGATTAGGCTACTTAAATAAACTAAAAGTAATCATTATATCGGCTACTTCAACAAATGTGAAGTATTCATTAAGTGATAATAAATCAGAAATTTATAGCCGGCGATAAGCTCGCGAGTTAAAACCTTTAAAACACACAATCATGGACACAGAGTTCCAGGAACACGTTCGTTTCGCAAGCGATTAAAACGTGTGTTAGAAATTAGATTTAATTTAGAAATATACGAGACAAGTTTTTGCTTGTTTTTTTTTCAAGTTAAATTTCACTAAACACGCCCAACATAATTAATATTCCATCAAAATAACTATTAAAAACAATATTGTACATGCTGCTCATCGCCTACTATCGACATATGACTTACCTGGGACGATTCTGCATAAAATGCTGTCCGCCAAATATCACCAACATATAAATGCCACAATAGTAGAATACCCAAGTCCAATTCTCGACCATCCATTTGCGTGTGCGTTGGTGGATAAAATCATTTTCGAAATCGAAAATGTACGAATAATTCGGTGTTACGCTAATGTCCATGTTGATCATATTTATTAATTATTTTTTTATATTTTCTTATTTAATTTATTTTATTATTGACTGGGTAACTCTTTGGAACGTTCTAAGTATTGGTTTGTTGTTATTTCACCTAATGTAGGTTTACTGCTTTTTAAAATTATGTACAATATTTTTAGTTATAGTATGTGACAATGCGTGCTTTAAGCAATTTTCTCTTTAAAATAATTGTCTTCCAATTTACGGCGATATTTGCGAAATTTTATTGTCGACTGACGGCGGCTGCGTTTAATTTCTGTAAAAAAAATTTAAGACAGTAAAATTAATGCTATTTTTAATAAAGAATTTGTAGAAGAGTAAAGCGTAGAGCCTAATTTAGTTGAGGATAGAGCTTAAGAACATATGTATAAATATAAAATTCTTGAATTCCTCAAACCAGAAGTCAAAATTTTTTAATAGGAGCTCTCTTGCATTTGCATCTTATTGGCATTATACTTTCATGTGAACTTTTAGTAGATAGTTAATTTAGATATTTTATCAGAATATGTTTATCCAATACATATTCATACAAATTGACATATTAGGCATTTTCCTATATATGTACGTTCTTGTAATGAATTTATTCTCTTTTGAAATGGGATTTAAAAAGAAATAGAATTACTGCATCCTTTAATTATATTTTCAATGGCTGGACCGATGGACCTAAAATTTTCAAGCCATCCTCTATATTTACATATCTTTGTCAGCATAAATTTTTTCACAAGAAACGGTTTTTTGTATTAAGTCGCCGTTTTGTCAAAAATAAAAGTTTCCACTAGTTCTTCGATCATTACTATGTATTCTTCTTTAGTACTACTAAAATCATCAACGAAATCAAGAAAATACACAATATTTCAAAAAGAATCAATCAGCCATATCTAATGAATAGATCGACTACTTATAAACGCTTATCTTGGTGCTTAGAAACCGGCGATATAAGTATGTGCACATGTACATATGTCTCTAACTTACATCCTTTACGCAGCTCCTGCGGAACACACAGGATATACTTAGAAATGTGCATCTTTATTTAAGTGTACGTGCCCACGCAATCTGGTCGTACACATGTGCCTATGTATGTACATGTACATATATATGTACGTATATACTTCACACATGCAAAAAAATATACGTATATTCATTCATACATATATAAGACAGTGGGTATATACATCTTTATGTTTTTATGAACGCTCATTCAATGTCAGCGGCTTTGGGCATCCTCCCTGATGGCGTACATACTCCACACTACTTGGCAGCGAATCCACAAACAAAGCCGTCGCTTTTGCGGCAGAACAACAAGGATTTTAATCGATAGATGCTTAAACTGCTGCCGTACGACCTTGAACGTGAAGCACTCACACAACTGAAGTATATTTGAGCAAAAGTGTGTATTGCGCCCTCATTGGGTAATATTTTTAACACTTCAGTTATCGCTTTTCAATCATTATACCCTGAACAGGGAATATTAAAGTTTATCACGAAGCTTTTAACACCCAGAAGGAAGCGTCAGAGACCCTATAGAGTATATATATCCATGTCCGTCTGTCTGTCTGTCCGTCTGTTTGTCTGTATATATACGAACTAGTCACTCAGTTTTTAMGATATCGTTTTGAAATTTTGCAAACATCATTTTCTCTTCAAGAAGCTGTTCATTTGTCGGAACTGCAGATATCGGACCACTATGGGATATAGCTGCCATACAAACTGAACGATCGGAATCAAGGGCTTGTATGGAAAACTTTCGTATTTGACGTGGTATTTTCACGAAATTTGACATGGATTACTCCGAAAAATTGTTCAGATCGGATTACTATAGCATAAAGCTTCCATATAAACTGAACATATAGTTACTAAAAGAAATGCACCTTTGAAGTGTATACTTGCTTCGGTGTAGCCGAAGTTAACGTTTTTTTTTTGTTTTTTTGTTTTTTATTATCGTCGTACTGTCTAACGGTACTTGTAAATTTTTTATCATCAGATTGACCGTGTTTCCACAGACTCTGCATCTGATGATAGAATAAACAGTTTTGTTATTTGTGTGGTATGATGAACTGCATCGACGTCGCCCACACGCAAAAGCTGCATAAGCATCATTTATGGCATTATTATTACATTTAATTCAATGGCATTGCTTTTAAACGGAGAGGTCGTCCACAATTATGCTCTTCTGTTCCATTTCCAATCGTTGCAGATTTTTCTGAATGAAATCATTCACTGTTACAACGAATTGCACACACCCAAACTTACGCCCACTTTGTTTGGTGTTCCGTTTCTGCTGTTGCCGTGCACAGCACCATGTTCCACCCTTGTCACATATTATAATTACATCGCACAAAATAAGTTCACCCCCAACATCGGCTCTCTTTACTCTTGTTCGCAAAATTTTTGTACTTTCTTGTTGTTTACATGTGGTGACACACAGTGCTGTGCAAATTTTGAGAATGTGGACTTTAAACGTTTAAACTCCTAAGAAGTCCAACTAAAAAATAACCGAATTATTTTTGTAACTGCATCTATAAGGTGGTCTTTGAAAGAAAATTGTCACAAACAGTTGGATGGCCATTATGTATTTTTCGACTTAAGTTCACATCATGGGGATTATGTGACTTTATTAAGATTTGGTTTCCCCATAACATGTTTATCCTACGAAAGTTCTTATTTTTATTTTGTTTTTATCATGAACTGTAAAAATTTACAGATGTTTGCACAAACATCTGTACCCCCCGCGACTTGAGTCAGCCGCTACATACATATGTAAGTCTCGTGCGAAACTCTGCAGATGTGATGGCAGCAACGAATACAACTGTGTGAAAGAAAGGCGCATCACCTGATCATATAGAATAGAAAAGCTGACCTAGCCGAATAGTGGCTACACAAACTTGGTGAAATGTTGTTGATTTTGTGATTGCTTTCGCAAAATTTCGCAGCAGAATTGGCAACTAAAAAGGCACACTGATTAAGTAAATAACGAGGCAAAGAAAAGAATACGTTAAATAAAACACAAAATCAAAGAAAACCAACTAAATTACTAACTATATTTTTGGCAGACCTCTGCTTTACGTTAACCTAGTACCCATATATGCATAGTACATAGTTATGCGATCAACGTTATGAGATCACCGAAGACTTCATAAAAGAAAAGCGAAACGGGCTTATTACTCGAGCATATACTCGTTTATTTACATACTGTGATCAAATTAATATACATACATATGTATATATTTACTTGTAGGTACCTTTATTTGGTTTTATGCAAACCGAATTATGAAGAAAGCAAAATATAGTTTATATATGGAATATATGAACGCATGTATGTACATACATATGTATGTTATATGTTTATATATGTTATATATGTAAGCACGTTTAGGCAAGTATACATATATTGGTATGTACATATTTGCAGCTTTTGCATGTTTATACGAACAACTCTGAAAATAAAGTTTACCCAAAAGGTGAGAAACAAAGGTACTTACATATACATATGTATGTAGTATTTTTCATATTTCCATTGAAGTCATCTACTACAAAATAAGTCAATTCGTAATATTTCGCCGAAAATCTAATCATACATAGAAATATGTATATATTTATAAGACAACACGCCACCGCAGTCCCTGAAGTAAGAAAGCATTCGGCGGTAAATCATGCATGAACAGTGTGACTAGCAGATGTGATTTTGGGTAACAATATCAAAGTGAGCTGAACTATAATGCTAAAAAGTTCCTAATGGGAATATGGCATAATAGGGGGATTCTCTTGCTCTTGCAAGATTGCAGATTGCAAAAATCCTATACCGAAATATACAAGTGCACGAGAGCACCCATTGCAGATTCTAGTGATATATGAACGGCTGATTCGGTCAACTTTATAATTTAAATAGAAATTATAAAATCTATTTAAAATTTACCTACTTCAACAATTTAACGTCAAAATATGTATTTAAGTAAAATAGCATCTAGCACAGGGTTGCAACTATTTATTTACGTGTCATTGTACGAGAATAAACATGGGTTTTGGTTTGATATATATTGCAAATAATTTTCTGCAAGAGCAAGAGAATACCCCTAGTATTTTTTGGCAGAAGTATGAAAAAAAACTTTATTTTATATATTCGCAAAATTTCATTATATTTTATGGTATGGCTAGTTTCAGCTTAAATAAAAAGTTGTGCAAACTTACAACGATGATATTGAGAAATATAATTAATTTGCGACTAATCAATAAGTTATCACAGAACAGACTGGAAACATGTCCAGACTGTCAAATAGTAGTAATAAGAAGACGATAAAAAATATGTGCTTTAGGTATGGACCACTACAATTTCGAAACTTTTCGGAATAGATAAAGAAGGACGAAAGCCTTTGGACATAAATGAGTGTCAAAACATCATAAAATTATAACCCATGCCATTTTTTATATATTAAAATAAAATTTGTGGGCTGACGGTAATTATTTATCAGATAATTTTAATTTCATTTATTAAAAAATTTAGTCATAAGTACCGTAAATATGTTAATTTAATGTTTAGAATCAGTAAACTACTGAATCACAATTTTCTTTGAAAACACATAATTTACAACAAACCTCACTTAAAAAATTTTTTTTTTTATTATATTAATGTGAGAAGATTTTAATTTTGTTAAAAGAGACAGTTGAGCGAAATATATTTCTTTCAATCCTAATCGAAAATTGAAGTAAAAAATGAAATGTATTACAACCTACAAGTTAATTTTTCTTGAATTTTCAGTACATTGAATACACAGTGCGGGCACTGAAGAAAGTGTCTTTAAAAATATGTGAATAAAAAACTAACATACCGCCAAAATGAAACAAACAAAATATTAGTCGACTAACAAAAATACACATCTATATGCATATACGATGTTAACTGAATTTTATGAAAAATTGCTTCATTCACTTTATTTGAATTTAGGTTAGCGCTTCCAAAACTTTATTGTAGGCATTTTCTGTTTACTAAAATATTTTATTTCTTCCTACAAATACTCTCTTTAATTGTTTGTACATTAGGCGACTTGTACGTTTGACTAGTGCTAACGTGCAAATTTATTGTGTAGTTCGCCGGATTGTGATTTCGTTTTATTGTTGGTGTTTATGTGGATATACATATATACGTATATTACTTTTATCGTCTGTTTGACACTGCCCCTCACTGTTAATATGCTTACTTTTTATTAAAGCTTAGCTTTAGTGAAATATCCGGTTTGTTTTTAACATAATTTTTTTTTTCGTAGCTTTCGCTTGCTATCTGTCTACACACATTTATATCTCCATAAGTGTGCAAATATAATCACAAGCCCGCATTGTTGTAGGTAGGTTTCAATTTAGCGACAGCTAAGGTGAGCCTTCTCAAAGAAATTTTTGCACGATCAATTCAAATAAAAGTAAATATACTTCATACATATCAATTTGCACGCAAATTAACTTGTAACAGTAGCAATCGCATAAAACAAATTAATTTTATATTAAGAACGCATTGATAGAGGGAGTAAGCGAAGTACAGGAAATAAATGTATAAGGAAAAACAATTTATAAATTTAGCTCTTAATGACTGGTATTTATTTTCTTCGTCTATTATCGTAAGTGGATTTATTTTTCACATTTTAATTCATATCGAGCTTCATTACTCATTTTTGCACATGTCGGCGCTTTTTTAATGCCTGTCAGCCGACGTAATCGATAGAATTCACATGTGGAAGCGAGTGAAAAATCCAACAGGAAAAAAATTTCTCCAATTAGATTTTTACTTTACATCCTTTGAAATTTACACACACACGCACATTTGGTATGAAAGATGAATTTGTTTTCACACTCAGTACTCCTTAAATAACATTTAATTTTACTTTAACACAGTAATTTTAATTCGAAGAACTATTAATATTTACTTTTTATGAAGTTTACTATTGAACTTTTCTTCAACGCGTTCCAACACTTTCCCCAATTTTTCTACTGCTTCGGCAGCCGGGTCTGACTGATTGCAAATTGGTGGGAGCTCTATTGAAATACCCCGATCAGTGTTGCTGAGTTATCAGTTTTTCTTCACTCCTATTTCATTTGTGGAACTAAAAGTTAAATGGTGTGGGTCCGGACTAAGCGACTTAAAGTCGTTGAATTTAATAAATTATTACTAGTGTCTTTTTGAATTCAGAAAACTTCTTATTGTGTCACCAGAAATAATGTAAAAATTCTAATTAATTCAAGCAATAAGCGAACAGCAAGCATATCGGGCATGCCAATATTTTCTGAAAAAAAAAAAAAAAATTCAAAATGAACAACCCTGCTCTGTTTACCAAAATTATTAAATTGAACTAAAAATGTAATGTACATATAAATTACGAAAAAATTCTTTAAAAAATTTATATGCGGAATCTATAATCCAAAACTATTAAAAATTGTTATATATATACACATTTTCAAAGAATGGCTAATATGCTAAAATTCTGTTCAGCTGACGCCCCACTCAGAAACAGCTGTTTTTGACAAGCGGTTATTCAATAGCCTTGTGGTGGTCATCAGTTTAGTAGTTTTAAATTTTATTTAAAATATAATTTTTAACTTAGTCTTCAATAAAATTGTAAATAATTATTTTCATTCAAAATGCTGTCATTGCGCACGCTACTGCGAGGTAGTCGTTCTTTAGTGATAATTAGTCAACAAGGTGTAAAAAGTGTCACAACTTCAAATGTTAATTTTAATACTCGTCTTTTGGCACCAATTTGCTGTTCGAAAGTTCCACAACACACAGTTGACGCGCAACAACATCGATTGTACGCTTTCAAAGCAAGCTCTACCACCAAACCTAATGAAGTTGAAAATATACGAGTTTATTATGGCAGTTTGGCGCCGAGGATGAGAGCTGTAAAAGTATTTTCCCTTGTCACCAGCTTGGCAGGTTTGGCCGCACAACCGATACTATTGGAACAAGGCTTGAATATGGGTGGCAAACCGATGGCTGCATTTCTGTGTGGTTTTGCTGGTTTCTTCACATTCGTGACACCGCTGTTATTGCATTTTATCACGAAAAAATATGTTACAGAAATTCATTATAACCCAAAATCGGAGGAATACACGGCAACAACAATATCAATTTTACTATTTAAGATTAAGGTTTGTGAAAAATGTATGTCTGAAAAACACATTATTGTAAACAATGAAAACTTTTTACTTGCAGACTACATTCAAGCCAGATGATGTTAAGGTTCCTGAAGTTCCTGGAATGTTTACATCATTTGTAGTACATAATAAACCTCTGTTCGTTGATCCTGCCCTCTTCGATGATCCTGAACACTATGAACGTATAATGGGATATGATAAGCCAGTGGACTACAAATTAGATTTAACTAAATTGGACAAAACGAATAAAAATAATCAGTGAATTTGTAGAGCAATAAATTAAATGAATTTAGAAAAGTGAAGCCGTTTTTTAATATATTTCCACAAACTTACAGCATTTAATTCTGGGTGGAAAATATATCAGATAGCGGCTAATATTTTACCACTCTAGGCATTGAAAGGGTACTTTCATTTTTTGATAGTTTGTCTAGATGGGAAAACACTATTGGAGTTAATTCCAAATAATAGTTCAAATAAGTAGAAACTCTGAATTTGATTGCCTTTCATTTATGTATGTTTATTGGATATGTGATTATTTATTTCGAGGTTTTACATTGCTTTTAAAACTATGATAGCCACAGCTCTATAACTGTTAGAAACAGCTGTTTATTTGTTTACCTAAATTGTACTTTACATTCTCTGGCTTAACCAAGTGTGTCTAGATTATTTCTCAGGAAGAAAGTATAGTAACATTATTAAATAAGTTAAAAGTTGTAATGTCCAAGAGCGACCTTAATATATTTTTAGAATTTAGGTGAGTATATTTTATTTACAAATATTTGTTTTGCCGTACTTTAACAGCTCACAATTTTAGTGCTGGCGCTGAATTACTATTTGGAAACATTAAGAGTCGGCAGGTAACATTGAATGGTGACGAAAAATGTGAGTAAACTACAAATATATATTATTTCAGCGTTAATGTCTTATAAATTAACATTTCAGGGACCATACGTAAGCTGCTCAAGTGGATGCACGCTAATATTTTGACAGAGCGTCCAGAATTGTTCATACAAGATGATTCAGTGTAAGTTCTCAAATTGATAGCTATTTAGTAAGATGTTTGAGGCGTAAGCTCAGCTAAGCATCTACACATTGAAACAAATATTTTGTTAAATATTGCTAATGAGTTGTCGCTTTTGTTTTGTTATTATGCAGGCGCCCCGGCATATTGGTGCTTGTGAACGACACGGATTGGGAGTTACTTGTAAGCGTTTTCGAATTCATGAAATTATTGTTAATATTGTTATTGTTGCTATTCTTCCAGGGTGAACTAGAGTATGAAATACAACCGAATGACAACATCCTGTTTATTTCGACGCTGCATGGCGGATAGCTCCGAATGGACCATAGCATTTTGATATCTGTACAATTCAATTTTTTATATATTTGTATGCTAAATTAAAAAAACGCACTTTTAGCCCTTAATTTTTGCATAAAATGAATACTTCCACGGGGAGATATTAAAAAACAGCGGGAAATAACATTGATCTGTTTTATGGTTAGCAATATAAATATCTATGCCTTGGTTTGTGTATTCGCTGCAATAACTGGTGTGTGTCTTGACTATTTTAATAGTACTTTATAGCTACTATCACATTGCAAATAAATTTTAAATGCGTTTTGATGGCGCAAAGCTAGCGTGCTGGTCTTTTGAATCGTAATGCTTATGTTCAAATCCCACGCGCGCAAATTATTCCGAGTGTGTTGTGCAGTTTTTAATGATGTAAAATTTTACTCCCGAATAACCATGTAGGCCTTTGCCGCTTGCGACGAAGGGGACGTAATGCTGACAATAAACTGTGCGTTATTTTTGCCTCAAAAATAAATTTTCCAACTGTTGGTTTCATTGAATGTAAAAATTGCTTATGAGGTTATTATTTATTTTATTTAAGAAAAAAATGCACTTTTTTAATTTAAAATTTTTATTACATTTTCTTTATTTTTGCTGAACATGCAACTTATACTGGTAAATACATATGTATATACACACGGCAATGTGTGTAGTAGTGATTACAGCAATTGAAATATTTATTACGCAGATTACATAATTTCCAATTCGATAAAAAAAAAATAACAGTACACGCATTATAATGAGGATGTCGTATATAGATACATATGCACTAATTACTGTAAAACATATACCTTACTTTGTGATACGAAAATGTGACTATGCTAGCGAACTTTAAAGTATTGAATGTTGCGAAAAATCATAGATTATTTCAACTGTGTCTACATTGTACAAAGCCATTTGCATAAATATTAAAGCTTATGGTAATTTTATTAGACAATTCAAAATGTAGTAAATTCCAATTTTATTATTCACGATAATTCTTGTTGTTGCAAATAAAAAATTGACACTTCCAAAGAGAATTCAAGATAATTCAGGACTACATATAACACTTGTGAGTATGTGTGTGTGCAAAAATTAATTATACATGTGTTGGGGCTTATTAAAACTGTTTCGTGGCTTTCGTATATAATATTTTAAGTATTTAAAGCGAAAGGCATATAGCACTGGTTCAAAGATTTACAACTACATACATATTATTTAACAATATTTTATTTTGTTTTTACTTTTTGCCTTTTATAATATGCTTTTATTTGTAATGAAAATGCTTGAAATGTATTTCTGTTTATTTTTGAAACAATAATTGGGGCGCGTACTTAGTTGGCTGTGGCTTAGAACTAAAACTATGAACCAATTAAAACGAAAAATATACAACAAAAACAACAAAAAAAAAAGAGATAACGTACAACGTATGTATGTAAGCGCCATTTGTATGTGTTTCTATGTATGTATTCTGAAATTTAATTTTATTGTTGTTGTGTGTACACATAAAAACACTTTGCATTTAATTATCGTATTTCACTAATTCCATTAATTATAAAATTATTGCTAAGTTTTTTTTTTGTTTTTGTAATGGTTCGGTACTATGTGCTGTTTTAACCTCGTTTTTTCTCAGCTTTCGTGCTTTTCGAAATTTCGCGGAAGGTTTCGCCTCGCCCGCAACTACGGATCGCATTGGTCGGCAATGCTTATGCGTTCCGTTAAGGCCGCTTGTGTTGATTGTTGTTGTTGTTGCTGCTGGTTGAGTTCCTTGTGGTGGTGATGGTGTTTCAGCAGATGGAAGCGATGGCGGCGGAAAATCACGGTGCTGTCGCCGACGTTGGCCGCGGTGCTGCTGGCGTTCGGCGATGATTTTGTTGTAGCATTCAACCAGCTGGTTGTGACATCCGTTGGCTCGTGATCGGGCGTCATTGAGATGTCGGACAGTATGCCGCTTTCTGCATGATGGAGACATGATTGATTTTCTTTTTGCAAAAATTATAAACCGTTAGTGGAAATAGTGTGTGGAAGTCAAGTGCAGAGACACGGTAATACAAATCCATGCATACAGAATGATAGCGGTTGAAAATTATTTACATTTTGGAATTTTGAAAGCATAGCGAATTTTAAAAACAACTAATAATACTGATAAATAAAGTTGAAATAACTGACAAACACACATACATACATATGTACATGCACTTGAGCGTGTGTTTGTGTAAGCCAGGCTTAGACTGCAAGTTGTGACAGCCATTTTTCGATTTTACAAAAATAATACCTTAAATATAACTGTACAAATAGTTTTTAGCTAAGAACCCGGTTAGTCAAACATAACCTTTTAACAGAAACACTAAACTAAAAACAAATAAAATTTAACAAATACAACAAACAAGAAGCATTCAGAAAAAATAACTCAATTCAAGCTCAATACCCATGGAGAGTTGACTGACAAGCGTGGTTGAGCGTTTGGCGCGCGCCGAGCTGCCATTTCCGACGCCACTCTTTCCGCTGCCGCTGCGACCGCTGTGACCGCTGCTGCCACTGCTACTCAGCGTATTTGTGTTCGTGCTGCTGGCGGACGCATTCGCCGCCGTTGCACCGCCAACACCGCTCAGCGTGAGAGTTTGCGTCTCGTTGATTAGCTCCAGTGCATGATGGCTGCTGACAGCGCCCGGCGATGTTTTGCTGTTGCAGGCGTTACCAACCACGCGCTCGTGGCCCGACGAGCTACCCGTGCTGAGTGAGGAACTGCTGGTGCCGCTCGACAGTGAACTCTCGGAGATGAAGGAACTGGGCCGACGTGCATCCTTCTTGACATCCAATTGCATGCCGGCGAAGGAGTGACGCAGTTTAGGCGCTTTAATGAGAGGACAGTGGAGTTAGTTTTCTTATCAATACTTAAGCGTTCAGCTCTTACCTTTGCCGAGCTGTGATATTGTTATGGAGCGATCGTTGATTTGATTGTTGCTGGGGCGTATGTCGAGACATGGCTTGCTCCCGATTCCCATCGAAGACATTTCGGCTAAGCGAATTTCTGAGAATTACATAAAGGGGAAAATGTTATTTTCAAATAATAGTAACGGGTTCAATAACAGAGATGCTAGATGAAAACTCTTACTTCCCGAATGAAATGGAATCAGACAGACTAAACGAAAATTTCAAGTTAGCAAGCAGAAAGTGAACTAGTCTGAAGAAGCGAAAGCTTTCAGCAATAACCAAATGTTTCGTTCAAGCTGTTTTCACTTTCTTAACATCAAACTAGTGGATTTGAAGCCTCCCATTTAAATTACCTCGATTTCGATTCGCTTGTTTCCATAGTAATTTCGATATTTCGTCGGCCCAAGCATTCTTTATGTCCTCCGACATGCACTGCAACGTCCATGTATCTTCCGGTTTACGCTTACGGAACCAAATCTCAAATTTCGTTTTCGAATCGCCCACATGCGCAGTTAATCCGATATCCGACGTCTTAATGCTGTTCTTATAGATATAAATGTCCAAGTTCTGCAGCAGGAAAAAACAATTTTCATTTTTAAATTCTTTTTTTTTTTTGTGATAATTTTCATCAAACGCTAACCTTTTGATCTGGAAAACGGCGCGCCTTACTGAACAGCACCAGATCTTCGAAGAGAAAGACTTGTCGCAGTGACTTTCTGCCGGTACGTCCTTGCCAAACCAGAAATTCATTTTGTCGCAACAGACGCCCTTGTTCCTTCACATTGACATCGCAGTCCCGCAGCGAATCCATAGCCAGCAGGTCATTGCCATGACGCAGTTGAAATTTAACCATTTCTTCAGCGCGGTGCAGTTCTTCCACATCGGCGGCGATCTCTTGTAGTGCGGCACCCTGTAGAGTGAAAAGATCAAGTGACATTAAGAAAGAGAATATGTGGGCAAAGTAGTCGTTTTGCAGATTGTAAATATAATACTATTTAGTGGGTTTACTTATGACTTAGGACTTCGAAGAAGTGAAATGTTATTGCTGCATACCACAATTTGGAAGACATAGATTCGGCAACGGATTCCTACCGTAAAAGTGAAATTTATTAGTCTCCCCCCTTAAGATTTACGACATAATCGACAATGAGACGAAATATTAAACTCTGGTTGATTTTTTCCCCCATTTCGCGAACTATTAGTCATTAATGTTTTTGTGTGCAAATTGTAAAGTTATTTTGCAATCATCTCCGAATCATTCCAGTGTAAAAGTAGTCGAAAATTCAATAAAAGCTCTAACATTCACTTTATGAATGAAGGCTTTTTATTTCACTTAATTTTTGAGGGACTAATCAAAGCTCGAAATTTAACTTACCTCAACGGAATTGCAAGCTTTGACCAATTGTTGCAATAGTAAGGCATATTTTCCCATACGCTGTACGGGCTTCAGTAAATACGAGGCCAAGTCCATCTTGTCATTCAATTCGAACTGTTTGGACTGTTAATAGAGAAATACATAAGAGTTATATTAGATTATAAGTGACACCCACTTCCATTGTGGGGAAAAAGCATTTTTAAATATTTAACATTCTTGTAGCTTTCGTGCGAGCTTTTCAAAAACCTTCACGGGGTAATTAAATGAAATAAATTTCTAATTTTGGTTTAAGAAAAGTCCGAGAAATTCACTCACCTTAAAGAATGCCGTGCCGTATTCACTCATTAGCGTATCACTTTTCGGTTTGTTCTTGTTGTAAAGCGCATACAAATAGAATTTAGACTCCATTTCCAAGAAGGCGCTGCCAACCTTCAACGGATTGCGCTCATAACGTTCCAGTTCATTGAGAAAATGCCATTTGTGGAATTCGAAGATCTTCTCAATGTTGCCGAAAATGACATTACGTTGGCCGCGTAACGGCTGCGGTATGTCTTCGCGCAACAACTCGTCAACATAGTTTTCAATGACATAATTCAACGAGTGTACATAGTCGCGTTCCGTGCCAATCATTTCACGCATGATCAATAGAAGCGTTCTACAAAATACAATTCAAAAACGAAATAATGAAGACGCATAAGGTTAGTGCTTAAATGAATACAAAGAACCGAACAAACGACAGCTTACTTTTGTATTTTCGGATCCAAGCAACTGATTTCATCCAATTTTGACAATTCCAAACTTGAGGCGTGGTACTGCAGATGCGCATTCGCCTCCATGGGCGAGTGTATGTCATTATAATGTTTGATGGGGCGCTCATAGCACTCGAAATCAAGCTCATCGCTGTTGAGACACGAACTATTTAAATTTGAACACAAAGTCATGCCATCGACGCTCGCAACATACCTCTTGCTGTACAAATTGACCGCTTCGTTGAGGCTCTGGCACGAGCAGACGCGCGTTAACTTCAGATTTCCTTCGCAGCGCTCACAGCCGCCCACACCGGAATCGGCAACCTTTGATTGCTCCTCCTCGCCATCCTCCATTTCGAGTTCCTCACCGTCTGCATCCAGCATTTCATCCATATCCTCCATATTGCGACTCTCACGCCAACACTGACATGTTTGACCGTCAAATGAACCGATTCCCGAACTGGAGCGATGACTAAGGCGATTCATGCGCGGCAGCGGTGTACTCGTTATAACGGCGACATGTTGCAGTTGTTGCTGCAATTGTTGTTGTTTGGTTAAGCTGTTGGTGGTGCTATTGCTGCGATAGTTGAGCGTGAGGTTAAGACTATTTGGTTTATTGTTCTTATTGTTGTTGGTTATTTCTGTGATTTCCGTTTGGTCTGTCGTCGGCTCATCGTTACTGTTTTCTCGCTGTTCCTGACGGAATTTCTCAAGCAATTGAGTGGCGCCTGAAATTTGGGCCAGCCGTTGCGCCTCCTGTAGCAAGTGGGCCTCGAGCTGGTGTGTCAGCAGTAGTTGATATAGTCTGGTTGCTGCTTCTATGCGTTCTCGCGCCAACTCAAGTTTTTCAGCGAAGCAATCGAGCGCGGACTTCAGGTTGACGGCGCTCTCGCGCAGCGGTTCAATGTTGACTGCGGCATCATGCAGATCGCGGCCCTTGGCCAAGTGTTTCTAAAAGGGTGAAAATCAGTTATTTATTATATACTGATAAGTGTTCTACGTACAATGACTAAGTGAATTCTTTTTTTCTAAAAGCGACTTAACTCTAAATAGGCATATTTCACGACCGGTCTTCGGTTCTACGCTTTTCTAAACTTGAGCATCCTTTCCCCATGAGAAGCTCGAATTCAAACATATATCTCAGAGTTCCAACAGCAGGCCGACGGAAAGTGGCAAACAATTTTTATCTTTCAAGCTGTTAGAGACCTATTCAGCTATAAATATTGGTGTTAAGCTCGAGTTTACTATCTGATATGTACTTGAGTTAAAAACACGAACTTCGGGTTTCTCTTCATGGGGATTCTTTTATAAGTCCCAGAGCCATGAACGAAAAGTATAAACTGTATTGGAGTTTGACTTGAACATTTAGAAAAATGTAGGTTCCGAGACGGACATAAATAAATGGAATCGGTAAGGAATAGTTGAGTATGTTGGCATGTCCTTATCTTTGGAGCACACTTGGGGGTATTCCAAATTAATTTTGCTTTAGGTATTTGTACAAGTACTAGAGAGCAGGAACTTACAACGTGCACGACTAAGAAATATTGGGAAAGTATAGACGGTGTGCCGTTTCTGACTTCCCAACGGAAGATAAGCGCTTAGCACAAGAGACTGATGTAGATTTAACAGTTTAAGAATTACATCTAATTCCCTCTGACAGAAGGTCTAATCTGATGGCACATACATATTTACAAAAACAAAATATATTAATATACTCTTAAAATACATTTACACTTTTCATTTTATAACAGTTATCATTTTTCTGATGTAATATTTATATATCCTCTTATCATTTCCAATCTAATTGAGGGTTTCTACACTTCTCGTTTTGTAGTAGCAAAGTGTAAATACGCGTATTTATACTTACCATCGAAATGAAATAATATTTTTCGAACTCTTGCTCCTGCTCTTTAATGGCGGATTCAGAATCCAACTGAAGACTGCCGAACCGTTGCAGCGTATCATTGCCGTCACTGGTGATCCAAGATGTTACCTGCAATTTGAGAAAAACGATTGCAAATTAGATTCAATAAAAAGGAAAAATACTGAAAACAATGAGACATTTTTTGTTTATAACCTAAAAACTATAATTTTTACTTGTTTCTTATAAAGTTGGTTGTCCTCCGTAATTTTGGGATTATTACTACACAACTAGGAGAAAATGTGTAATCTGATCAAATTTGACCCGGACTAAAAAAAGTCTTTAATGGTAAAGCCTTAAAAATTGCCTCCTTTTGAACCAATACAACCATACGTAAGCAAAATCCAATGTTGTGAGTTCTTATTATAAAGGGTGTCCTTCAGTTTGCCTCCAGCAAATTTTGGTTTTATCGGCTTCAATTTTTTAATCCCCATTCCCTAGCTTGTTGGACATTTTTAACGTCCTTATCATAAATCTACCTCTTACCACCAGTGATGAGTCTTATATTGACACGCAGCATATCTAAAATATTGGGTTGTCGGAAAAGTATTTTCGTATTTTGTCGTTGCAGTAGTACAAGTATATCTGCAGTGATACCAATCACATTATGTCATACCATATAGTGTTGGAGAGGTGAAATTTTAAGCTTCATTGAAACAAACTTAAATTTGGGGAATTTGAAAAAAGGTGCAGCTATTCAGAAATGAGTGAAAATAATGGAGAAATTCGCTATATTTTTAAATTCCTTTATAAGAAAGGGAAGGATGTCACGCAAGCCACCATTGAAATTTGGGAAGTTTACGGAGACGCTCGCTTCCATTCTGGAAATTTCGAAATTTCCATTTACACTGAAGGAATAATGTCTCTAGCGCAAAATGGCAAAAAGTGGTCGGCCAAAATGGTACATACATACATATTTGTTTATTTATATATTAGAATTAATATATAACAAAATTAAGTTAAATTTTGATGAGAAATACGAAAGACTTTTTCAACTACCCAATTTTAACCAAACCCTGTCGAGACAATCGGCAAGCTAACTGACATTGGGTTATCGAATTTCACTTGAACATGAAAAAAGGTTGTACCAATCCAAGAAAAAAAAGTGTTTTGCTTCATTTTGGGCGCGCATTTAAATGGACCAATCCGAGTCAAATTTGATCAGATGTAACGTTGCTCTTTAGATCGACTACGTCTTTAGCCTAAGCATTTGATTATATAAACAGGTGTGAAATAAATAAATTATTATTTTCTATTTTCAGATAGCATTTATCTGGTTGACGAAAGAAGACACAAGATAAAATGTAATCTTATCATGCAGATTTTGAAAAAGCAATTAATTTACAAGTATTTAAATAGTGTTATTTATAGAAAGCAAGGTAATGTTTAACTTTCTTCTTTTATACGTATAGAGAACAGCTCTTAAGATTCTCAGTGATATCATATTTGATAAGAAGGGTTTCGTTTCTTTTTGTTATTGTGTAGTTACCAAACGCGTGATGTAATTTGACCCCTCTTTAAATAAATAACAAATTTTTAACTATTTTGAGGTTTGCAAATTGAGGCAAGTTACAAAAAAGTATTTCACATATTCCACATACATACATGTATGTATGTAAGTGCTGTAGCAAAAACAACCAAAAAATTTTAGCCTGACGCTTTGTAAATAACATAAATACCTTGCAATTATTCTGTTATGCTATGCTTGCCCTCACATGAGTATTTGTAGGTGTATGTGTGTGAGTAGATGTATATGCAAGTATGTGTGGGTATATCAGTGTTTGTTGTTATAAACAGTTAGTTAAAGCTTATATGTATACTCATTATATGTATACTCATAAAATTAATATTTGATAAGGAATGGAGGCACTCGATTTTTGAAGAGCTGTAAGGTGGCGTGGGGCTTCAGCGCGCATTTTATGGAATTAATGTTAATTGCAAACGAGAGTTACTTCAAAATATAATTTTTTCAGAAATGTTAAAATTTGTATTCCAAAAAAATTTTTGTAAAAATTATTTGTGTTTTGTTTACTATTTAATATTTTTGAACTAACAGTTGTGGAAAAAGAATTTTTTGAAACTTACATTAAAGTTAAATATAATAATTTTTCCTATATCAACTACAACTATTTGCATACAAAACCATTGCATTGTTAAAAAACCCGGATAAAAAGACTAAATATTTTTAGTTTCACAAATTATAAAAAAAAATATTGTTGTTATTTTTTTGAATTAATTTAATTATAATTTTATATTAATAAAAAAATAAAAAAACTTTTAACCTAAGGTAAGTCTTACCATATTTACTGATAGTGTAAAACAAATGTTAAAAAATATATGTGTACATATATCAATTTAGTCAATTAAAAAAATGTTATTTAATTTGTGTCAATTAACGTTCGTGGAGAAAAAATTTTTGAACCACTTTTTAAGGAAAATTTTTTTCTACAATTATTTGAATAACAAAGCATTATTTTGAGTAAAATAATATTTTCATTAAAAAAATTAAGAATTATA
>NW_017536185.1:962713-1080728 GCF_001853355.1 Bactrocera latifrons | reverse complement strand
ATATTATAGAAAAACTTATTGTGGACCGATTTTTAAGATTTAACTAATCACCCTGTAAAATGTGTGAACCAGTCAAATAAAAATCGCACTTAATCGAAAATTACTAATAGACATTCTACTCTGCATACAATATAAACAGAGCGGATCTATACATACCACATACATTCATACATACCTACATACCTACATACAAACATACAGATGTAGAGATACAAATTATAGTCGGCTATTTTAGTAGAGATAAGTGAATTCGCTCGCCATTCGTTCACTAGTACTCGCTCGGTTTAGTTGGCACAGTTTTGTGTTCGAATAATTGTATTAAGCATTGACACACATACAAACAAACGTACAAACGTACATACATACATATATTCCAAATGGAGCTCACGCACAAAGAACGCACTGAAATGGTAATAAGCAATCAAAAAGCATAATTTTCTAGCTGAAAATAGAAATTTCAATATTTTTTTCCACGCAGAAGAAACACATGAGCAAAGTGCTCAGCGGTAAGGAGAAGCCCTTCGATGGGCTACGCGCCCGCGCCATTGTGCTGCTCACGCACCGAACGAACGGCGCAGAAGTTTTCCTGAAGATGACTCAGAGCCAGCCCCTGCGCATGAATCGCTACACTGCTTGGAAATACTGCAATCTGTTGCACACGGCCTTGCGCTATGGCACCCCACAAATACTCGAGCTGATGCAGCAGCCGCCACAACAACAATTATTGTATGCATTGAGCAATTATTGGGCCTATCATACGGATGCTCTGTGCGGTTGCATACTCGAGTATTTGCAATTGTTGTTGCACAAAATCAGCTTCCATCAGAACTATGCATTCTTCACCGGCGCTCTGGAAGCCGACATCACCAAGGAGTGGGACCTGGATCTGTGGTGAGTATGCAATTAAAAGAAAGTCGTCATAATTGTGTTTTCATCGCTCCGCTCGTTGCAATTTCAGTTTTCAGTTGTGCACCGACATCTTCGATTATTTGGACGATTTGCTTACGCTGCAACAATCCATCTTTTCGAGCTTGACATTGCAACAGCTCGCTGTGGTCACACCCGAGACATTGTGTCGCCTGCAACCACTTATCAACATCGCCGCCGAATGCAGCATTCTATATGATCAGGCGTCCAATGCCATGGCCACCGTTTGTGGCAAGTTGCCGCCCATCGATGTGATGGGTTTATGTAATCGCTTCTATGCGCTTTATCAGCGTTTACGTGGCTTCTATTGCTCGCTGCAGCAGGCCAAGATTATACTCAAAATGGACTCTGTGCCGGAATTGTCCACGACCGTGCCGGATTTCTTGGCCTTTAGTAACAGCAGTACTTGTGGCAGGCAACCGACCGCACCGCCAGTGTGGCAAGTGGAGTAATTTGTAGAATGCAGAGACGGTGCTTTGTGTTGAAGCGCAGCTTTTAGAATAAGGCTGGGAGATGGTAAAGCACCTATTGTGATCGTAATATATATACCGTTATATATATATATATATATTTCCTGCATTTATATTATACTTGCATGGATTATATTAGATTAGATTAGATAGTTAAAATCATACATAAATGCGACATATGTATGTATGTGTGAGTACACAGGCAGTTAGTTCAAGCGATTTTATTTTTATTTAGATAGTTTTTTTTAGCCAAATTGAACGTTTAATTGAAATACTTAATCGAAAACTATTTTAAAACGATATTTCGATTTATTGCAAAACATTTAATTTGAATTATGTGATTGACAAAAATATTTCAAATATTTTTAAGACAATCGCCTTTATAAGTATTATAATTAGGAAATATAATAAATAGACTATGCTATATCAAAAATTAGTTTTCTTTTATGTAAACTTAGCCATCATGTGATGTGCTAATGTCTTTCGTCTCAAACATTATGAGTGTGAAAGCTTACGAGGATTTCATTAGGTCAAATTGAGTGACAGTCATAGTTAAATCAATGCAACCAGTAGTTTTTAATTTTATAAGAATTTACAACAATTTTTATTTTATTTTATGATCTAATCAAAATACCAGGTGGGAAGTGTGCATTAAGATACTAATGCATGACAACTGTCAAACATATTTAATAATCATAAACATAATTTTTTTTCCATTTGAAGAAAATTACAGCAGAGTCGCATCAAATGCGGGTCGAGGCATATGGAAATATGCTGTATCAGAAGCAAGATGCAAAAGATGGTTTCAACAGTTCAGAGATAATTATTTTGATGTGAGAAATGAAGTAGTAGTATGGGAGGAATATGATACTTTGAGTCTAAAGTAAATGGCAGCCATGCTTAAACCTCACATTAAACAATTTCAGACCAACAGACCAAAATCGGTGCCACAAGAAGTAAATGAAAGACAAAAGGAATACTGAAAAAACATTCGTTTCAAAGACAACAAAGAAAATCAGTTTTGCACCGAATTGTCACTAGCGAAACTAACGAAGAGGATTATGGGTTAATCCGGTACAACTATCAATATCGACTGCAAAATCAGATTGATTCGGTAGGAAGACAGTGATCTTTGGTTGGTGGGATCAAAAGGGGGCGGTCATGGCCATGAGTTTCTAAAACTTAGTGAAACTGTACTAATCGCTACAGACAAGAAATGATCAACTTAAACCATACCTTGAAAGAAAAACGATCAGAATGGGCTAGATGTTACGTACACAAAGCAAAATCGGCACAGGATATATTCAAAGTACTTGGCTGGGAGTTGCTATTCCACCTTGCGTATTCACCAGACTTGGGTACCATTTGTTTTCATCGATGGGCTTGATCAAAATACGAACATTTCTATTGTCATGTTATCCACAAATTGGTCAAAATGTGTAAAAAGCAATGGTCAATACTTTTTTTTTACTTTCACATAAGGGTTAATATTGATATTCATCTTATAGCTTTCATATTAAGAATCATATATGTATTTCGCTATATTTTCTCACATGCGAGAAAAACTAAGTCAACATTTCGAGGACAGAAGAACTGGATGCCGCCCACATACTCATTATTTGCATGTATGTATGTATGTATATTATATTTCCATAATCTAATCTCCTTTGTGTCATGACAGCGCGTATAGTCCACTAATATGCCGCATGTGTGGTCCAAATAAGCACTCGTTTGTCCTTTTTATTTAAATTTATTATAATATTATTTACTCTCAATTGTGCGGTGACACAAATACATGCATGCAAATGCCGTATATGTGCCATTAAATCCCATTGTCCATTCACCCGCTTTTGCTGACGGTTGAAATCGTGCGACACAACGGTATCGATGACTTGTTTACCAATAATTTTTGCTGCGATAAGACACGACAAATTCAATGAAAAATGTAATTAAGTCAATGCAAAGGAAAGTAAGGCTTCCGAGGCAGCGAGTGAGGACGGGGAAATGGCGAATTCCAAGTGAGTAGAGACACAGACTAATGAACTTATGCGCAGACATAGAGTGTATTGTAGTTTAGAAGTACACAAATTGAAGGTTCTCACAGTAATTATTAAATGTTCTTTAGCCGAAAAGAAAACAGTGTGCTTTCTTATCAGTCTAACACTCGATCAATATTTATATTATTATAAAGCATTATATGAGGGCTTATATATTTCACGGCTACTGCCAATCAGCATTTGCAGTAGGAATTCCCAAAATGACTACACGCGTTTTGATGTAAAATCATATGGATGTGGCTAAATGCGAGTGTGAACGTTGATTTCGATGCGTCATACCTTCGGAAAATAGAACAAATGTTATCGGACCATAGCACTCGTGATAGATCAATTGATATCTGAACTTCAGTCTACACAACATGATACAACTCAGCTCTTTCATTGCAATACTTACATTTGAAATAAAAAAAAGGAAAGCTATAAATTTGATTGAAATATTAGAGAGTATTTGAATAAATAATTATTTCTCTATGTGATTTATGGCAGTTGCTTGTGCGGTTCACACAATGCAAAATCTGCAAAATTTTCTCTGTTATTAAAAAAATATTTTGTAAAGGCGTCGACAAGTCTATCATCATCTGCACTTTGAAGATTTTTATGGTTCTCTCATCAGATGGGTTCACACCATAAGTAGATATAAGAACCTTAAACTTGGTTCATAATACTGATTTGATCGGTAAAGTCTACCAAGCGTAAATGATATCGATTTGTGCTATGGGGATTAAGATTCTCCAGTCGTATGTGCCCTCAATCGTTATACGTTTGTGAGTACCTAGACCTAGAATCGTATACCCCTATTAGGGCTTTCAATTCCACTCAGATTAATTGAATTTAAGGCAATTCAACTTCAGTCAAACTCAATTTTCATATTACAAACTTTAACTATTTCCAGTTGAAGTTTCATTAGTGTTGCTAACCTGGAGACTGAAGATATGACAGATAAAACTATTTAACAAATCTAAAGAAAAAATCTGCGGCTGATGTGCTAAGAGGTCCGTGTGGGATTTGAGGTGTTCTAATTACGAGTTTAAGTTCAAAATTTTTCATAATATTCAGCTATTTTTACTTGTAATTTTAGTTAATGGTGGTGATTTGACTTCCACACCCCTTGACTGCAACAAAAAAAATTCAAAGTGTTGGGAAATTTTTGCTGTAATATTTGACTTTAGCAACCCGAAATTCGCAAGAAACTGCCTCTAAAATAACTGTCACAAAATGACTCTAAACTATGTAGTGTACTTAAATAACTGAAAATTTTTGAACGAAAAATCAAACAATTCAATTCAGTTTTTGCTTATGAAAAAGATAAAAAAATTTTAAAACCGACATTAGTGTTGATTTACATTACGTTGACAAAAATGTTACTCGGTTGTAATATTTTGACATTGTAGTAAACCTCTCTAGGACAGAGTAGAAATCCATAATACCACAATACACGGTGGTTTAGCAACACTTGAACCCACACTATTTTATAGGATTAAATTGATATCGATAGAACCGAATTCTAAAATGTCAACCAAAATGCAGTTGAGTTGAAACCGGCAACAGAGGTTTTAAAAACTTTAGTTTATTGATGATATAAACCACCATTGTGTCAATGGATATTTTAAAGTGTTGCAAAATGATTATACTAAAACGCTGATTTACAGAACAGACCTTGGATCTATATTTAAATGTGTTTTGTTTTATATATTCCAGTTGAAATGTTTATAGCGTGAAAACTTCTCCATATTTACAATAATTTATTTACAATTATTTCTTTTACATAATATTATCGAAGTGGTTAAAATTGCATGAATCGACAACAATAAAAATAACCCCATAAAAATGCTGCTATAAATACCTGAAAATAGTAAAAGTATGTGAAAAAAAAACTTCACACCGAAGCAAAAGCGAATGAAAGCCATTCGTAGAATGCGTTGATAAAAGGCGCAACAAAAGGGAAATTTTTACGACACGCGTGCGAAATCTCGAAGTGCATAACGACACATGCTTTCCTCGCTGTGGCCAAGTTTTCACAATGACAATTTTGCAATTTTTCGCAATCAAAATAGTTTGACTTGCGGCAATGTCAGAATGCACTCATTGAGTGCCCATGCAAAGTGTTGCAGTGTTGCAAGTAGAGCGCGTGCCACACTGCAGTAAATAGCACGCCTGCTACCATTGCCGCCATGGCCTTAGCTGGACTTTTTAATGAATGGTTAGCAGTGCCATTCAAGAAGAGGAACACGCACACACACACATACACAGCAATACAAAAGCGACCAGAGCGAACGCCTAACTACAGAAGTTGCCAACGACGCGGCAGTAGCTGCAACTGTCTTGTTTCGTGCTTATTGCTGCAATAAAAACTACATGCATGAGCCACCACATGTTGTTGTTGTTGCTGTTGCCCCGAGCGATACTATCAATTCAATTGACCGTTGAAATAGCAAAAGCAACTATAACAAGTCTAGATGGCGCGGTGTGGGACAGTGGCGTTAACTGAAATTGCATTGTGGTGCACGCGGCAGGTGATCGTGGCGATACAAATGCAGTGCGCGTTTGTAAATATAGTGTGCGCCACCAGCCACCGCGGTTACATGTTGCCATACATCAACAACGGGCGCTTCCACAGCCGCACAGCCTCACTAATTCACTGACTGCGCGCATGCCACGCTCTCCGCTTCCTCCACAGCGCCGCGCCGCGTTGCGAGCAATTGAGAATTTCTTTATCCAATTTTCATATCTAATGGGATTTTAATTTGAAAATTATTAATTAGTAACTGACATTGTCAGTTTGTCTGTCTGTCCGCAACGGGCGCGTTGGCGCATTGCTACTTATTGCTACTTTGGGGTTCGGTGTGTGTTTATGTGTGCGCCGGGCGCGCGCCGTTGATGATGATGCGCGTTATGTTGCACGCGCTTGGCAGCACCTTAAGTGGCATGCGTGGAAATTGATTGCCGCCGCTGCACTGCCACAAAAGGTTTACCGCATGCGCATGTGGCATGGTAAAAGTTGCTGCAACTACCATTTGCGGTGGCGCGCAGATGGAGCTTTGGCTGCTCTTAAGCCGCGGTGTGTCTGTGTATGTGTGGTAACAATTTCTGTAGCAGATCATAAAGCATAATTGAAAAATTGACAAATGATGGAAATGTTAGATTTGTGATGTGTGATAGAGCAGTGATTTATACGCCTCGTTGATGGCGAAAAAAATGTATTTTTTAAATACGCTTACTTGCACGGCCGCACGCTTGGCTTATAGCTGACGCGAGTCAGCAAACAGCATTAGGTATCGAAAAGAAAGTGTGCATCTTAAGTTTTTAATTTGATGATCGTGTATATTTGT
Source organism: Bactrocera latifrons (assembly GCF_001853355.1). Classification (NCBI taxonomy): domain Eukaryota; kingdom Metazoa; phylum Arthropoda; class Insecta; order Diptera; family Tephritidae; genus Bactrocera; species Bactrocera latifrons. Next base: position 1,073,945 of record NW_017536185.1, on the reverse strand, counting down.
GTAAGTAAATTATTTACCCTTTTCATTTTTTCCTAGGAAACGGCATGAGCAATTTCACCGCTTTGAGGGTTCTGTTGCATGCGAGCAAAATTCCACTCTTTAACCGTGTCATTCATATGAAAGAGTTCCAGTAGCCATTGGGTTTTAAATAGAGCAACCAAATGGCCGTTAGTTACAGCAACGTAGGGTAACTGAAATAATTTTCAACTAAAATTTCACAAAACGGATGGTATATGCATTCTACAAGCTCGGTGCGATAAGTCCTTAGCTCCATCATTCGATAGCGCCACTACCGCAGAGAGCTTTGCTGGCGCGTGAACATTCTAATAGCTGCTGATAATTTCGGTCGAATTGAACGCGTAGGTTTGTTTGGACCGCGTGTAGAAGCAGACAGAGTTGTAACAGATGGTATTTGATTTGAGTTCTGGTTTATGAAAGTTAAATTGCTTTGTGAATCTCAAGAGTTCTGTATTTGGTGATTATTTTTCCTTGAAATGTTCATAAGAGATTGGAACGAGTTTCAATATGGCCGCGATTTCGATTTTGATGAAACAGGTTGATGTTTAAGCTTTATGACAAAGGGACTCTGTGTTGCTTGCTTATTGACTACAACTAGAATTAGTTAGAACAGTGAGCTCCACCCGCCGAAGCTTCTCTAAAGAACACCTTCTGAAAAAGGGATCTACTTCGATTTCCTGGAAAATCGCCTTGCAGAAATTCGTGTCAAATAAGCAGGTTATCACCGCACAGAGGACTACACACTTTTCGGCAGTAGAAGGAGCATTGTTGGCTCAAGTGTATTGAGCGAAAGGAATACGAGGGTGGTTCAATAAATATTTAGTCTACAAAAGAAATTCGAAAATTTTAATAAAACCTTGTGAATTTTATTGAAGTAAAGTTAAAATATAATATTTTCAGCGCTAGCCTTGTAGTCATAATTCCTATTGGGTATCAAAAATTTGTATGAAAAAAATTGAGTAAAAGATGAGCGACAACAAGGTAGTCAGATATTTTTATAGGTCAAACAATTTTTTAGCGACAGTTGCATTGCTAGCCTCCGGCCAATTTGTAGTTAACTTATAAGAGCAGATGTACAGTGGCGGGTGTAAAATGTCTTGACAAGAAAATATTATGAAAGCAAAGATGAAAATATCTAGTTATGTATGTAGCTACTACTGAAACAATTAATTAAGTTAAAAAATCGATTATTGGAAAATTCATTTGCAAGCTCCGAAAAAGAAAAAATCTTCTGTTGTCAACACTAAAATGTTAAAAATTGAAAAAAATGCAACAAATATATTTTGCAATGTTAACAGTGTTAAGGATAATTTTTTAACACTAACAAGATTATTTAAAAAATAATATATTTTGAAGGCAGAGGCAAGCAATATTTTAGAGCTCGAATTAATTCTGCTCAAATAATTTATTTACACTCATTTTCATGAGAAAGGTTATATCCACGCTAATATAATTTAGACGCCCACTACTGTGCGCGCACTTCCCCGCATACGTTCCACCGGACTGCACTTTTTTATCTTTACTGTCTTCGATGTTTTTTGACTGTTGAAATTTGCTCGTTGCCGTGATTTATTTCGCACATAAATTGTTGGCATTTTCACACGCGATGCATTCGTCAGCCAAGACATGCAATGCAATTCTGCACAGAAAATATTTTTATTGCCATTTTTGTGTGGCTTAGTTTTCCACTAACTATGCTTTACAGTAAATTTGTAATCGAGGAAGTCAGTCGGTGGCGCCAATTGGCAACACGCATGCAAATGCATACATACTGTACATAGTTGCACATGTGGCGTATGTGGCATAGTGGTTGCAAGTGCAGCGAGTGGCCTTAAGGCGGACGCGTTGCAACTGGTTGGAAGGAAGTGGCAAACATATGGGCGTGTTCACAGTGTATGTCTGCAACTCAAAAATAAATAAATGAAAATGATTCAATAAGAAATGGAAATTTCTATGCGTTGTTGTGGTGAAATTCACCGTACTTGCCGCTGGGCTAATCAGCAAAGGAATTTGCGCAAAATTGCTGTTACTCGTTGTTGTTGTGGTTATATGCGGATACGCTGCACTTGTTCACTTTCATTTATTTACTTGAAGATGCATTTATAAATATTTAACCCGGTTTTTGATCAGTTAATGAGGTAAGTGGATCATTGTTGTCGCTGTGTCATTTGAATACAAAGGAAACTCCAAAAAGATAACTGCACTCGTGGTGGAATTGAGTAATTAGCACAGTTGTATACATTTATGCCTGTTGATTTTCATTAAAAAATAAGGAAAAAGTAAAAATAATATTTACATATTTTTAGGTCTGTGTAAATTGATGCCTGCGTCTACTTTCTTTTGAATTTAAGCCTCCTAAGATCTGCATTTGTGGAATCGTTACTTATACTAGTTGCTTGACGGAAGTGACGTGTTCTAATTGTAATTTTCTATTTACGCATCGTAATTTAAACTTTTCATTAAAACATCGATCATGGGAAATCAGGCCATACTTTCACTTATTTTTTATTTTTGAAGGGAATATACGATACGTCTACAAAGGTCAGTTAGTGGGACCAGTGTATTGGACTTAGGGCAGCTACTGGAGGCTTTACTAGTTTTGGTAATTCTTTGAGGGATTTTAAAAATATTGCTGGCTGGAATAGAGAATATAGCTTAAACATCTAATGGAAACTATTGTGCAACAGAGTAATAAAACCAGAGAAAATATTCAACTTGATGTTTAGCCCTTTATTATTTATATTTATGCAATTATATTTTTTCAATAGATGGCTTTAATAACCTTCCAACGGTTTTAGGTAAACCAGATTTCATACTAAAAAAAATTCTCAGACAGTTTTGTGATTACTTGACTCAGTGGTGTTTGAACACGCGCCAAAGATTGACACCAGCAAAGAAAAATGCGGCATATTTTACAATTGTTCTTCGAATAAAATGCAATCCAGGCGGTTTAAAATGGGAATGAGTGCTTTCAAGCGGATAATGTGATAGTGTGTATGGTTCTGATACTGTAGAGGTCAATCATGCGCAATTTTGGTTCCTTCGTTTTCATTCCGGTAATTTTGATGTTGAAGATTAATCAATTATCCAAAATATCGATACAAATAATAGAAATCGTCCAGTTCGACCGTCATATAAGCAAATTTTCGATTGCTCAATGAAAAAACACTTTTTGAACCATTAAAATAAGGCTGGATACATAAAGAATCTCGATATTTGAGTGCCCCATTCTTATGGATTGAATTTCCAACTGCTAGTCCCTGCTGAATAGCTACAAAATCTATTAATTTTAAAGCGGATGGCAGTTAATGAAAGTGTGTCGCTTGCTACAACGACAAGTAAGAAGAACTGTGGTCAGCATAATCGGTGCCTAAGCCAGTACAGACGGTGAGGAGGGTTTTTCTACGTGTCTGATGGTTCTAGGTGAGAATCATCTTTTAACCAAAAGTGGCCTTTTTGCCCAGTAAGGGAGAAAGTCAGGACAAAGCCAGGCTACACATAGATAGTGACTCGCGAGAAGCTAAAGGAGTTTGATGCGGAGGTTCTTATTCAGCTATCCTCCAGTCTGAATTTAGCAAAAAGTGATTACCATACCTGTCTGGGTCGAACGAAATGGTGAAAAATTCACCTCAAGAGAAGCTTGTAAAAATCGTGTTAAATAAAATCTGATCATTATAGCTATCCTAAATAACACCTCAATTCAAATATACAACAGCCACATTTGCAAATAAAGTCCTACTATGGACAAAAAAGGCAGATAAAACTCAGTGAAGCTAAATCTGTACACAAAGTTTTTTTTAACGTAGAACAATTTACAGCAGTTACCAATTTTCATGGACGGTGTGTAAATTCCGTACTTTGACTCCGCTAAATACCTAGGAATGACACTTGACTCTCAGCTACGGTGGGAAGTTCATGTAAACAAGAAACACAAAGAGCTAGACATACGTCTCAAGAATATTAATTGGTTAATTGGTAACAAATCAGTGTTATCCTTCGAAAATGAGTTACTTATCTATAAACAAATATTCAGACTGATATGAAACTACGGTGCGCAGCTATGTGGATGTGGACTAAGTACCAAGACAAATTGTCAAAGCTCCTGTACTGTAGATATGCTGATATTGGACGTGATCTAGACGTAAACTTGGTTAATGCCGAAATATTAAAAACTGCAGCAGCACATAGTGTAAGATTGCTACAGTATTGTAACGAATAACTGTTAACTTCTAGAGATGGAACACCATGACGACTCAAACTCCTCAAGTCCAGCGATCTTTCAAATAAACCAATACTCTCAGAGTAGGTTTGTAATTTTTAAATAAATACATGTTTAAATTTAAGAAAATTAATAAAACAAGTCTTTGCAGCGGTTTCACAAGAATCGTGTTAAACTATTTCCAATAAGAATGTAATGTGATATATTCTAAGGATTTTATATCCATTTGCACTTTCTCTCGCATGCCACTGCGTATGAGTAACATTTTTCTGAGATATTAATTTCCGGATAAAAAATCTCACTTACATATTCGGTGATCTCAGCAGCCACGAGTTTAGTCAAAAAATCGCAATTGGGCGAGTGCGGGTGACTTATTGAATGCATTTTTTTCGCTTTTATATTTTTGCGTTCTTCAATTATTTCCAATTTATATTCGCTTTTCCAATTTTCCAATTTTTTTAAGAGCACAACAAGCAAGTGGGCACATATCAAAATATTACAAACAAATTCACTTAAGGTCAAACGCGTTCACTTTTTTATTGCTTATATCCATTCAATTGTTCACATACATTTTCCAAGCACTGCAAAACGTCTAACTACAGTTGTTGTTGTCGCGAAACATTTTTGTTCTCATGGAAATATCCCGTTGAGGCACCTGAATCTTTGTTGAGAAAAATTTATTTGTTATTGGTCAAATTGTATGCGCGTCGATCGTTGTAAAATTTTCTACTGACTAAAGTCGAGTTTATTCCAAACCAAAACGCGACTTCACGCAGTCGTCACACATACACACTCAAACGTATTTCACAGCAAGCATTGCATTCCAACTTCCAAGCGCAAGTCTACTTAGTATATTCACTTATTCCAATGAAATGAAAATGAAGTTGAATCAAAATTATCGATATACACAATCACATCTGCGTGTGTGCGAGTATGCGTGTGTGTGGCGTGAGCGCTTCACAATGAAAATGAAATGGAAAATAGAAATGAAAAGCAAAACACATTCAACAATATGGAATAAAAATCGAAAACAAGTGAGAAAGCAAAATAAAACACAAAATACATAAAAGTAGACAAGCAAAAGTATCTGTTTATTGGAATTAAAACTGCGCTTAAGCGTCACAAATGAACGCGATACGAGGCGATTATAAAGTGTAGCTACATGCATGTGTGCGAGAGCAAGCAGCTATTTATTTGTAAAAATACATATATACACCCTATACATATATGTATATGTGCATGTGGACATGCGTTCGCTGGTATTTATTTGCTTTATGAAACATTTAATCGCATCTGGATGTCAGCGAAGCGATAGGCGCGCTTCGAGTGTACCAGCCGCTGCAACGCACACACAGCCAGGCCATACACCACGCAGTCGCCAGCGCTGTGTGCGATTATTTGGCTGCTGTCAGCTGTAAGGCGAGCAGTCGCTGATACCATTGAAGGCTCAGCTGACCGGCGCATTGCACTGGCTGCCGCCGCTAGGTTTACTTATCAGAGTTGCATTTGCAGCTGCAATGACATTTGGTGGTGGCGGTGCAATTGTTGTTTGCTAGCGGCAATGATAGCAACAAAAACGAAAATGCGCCGCGGCGGCCACACGCCAACCATCCCACACACTGCGGTGGAGTGGCCGAAGTGGCCGATGTGGGCTATGGCATTTACATTTTTATCACTGAAGTCTGTTTTAGTAATTGCTTCCGTGCCGATTGCTAATTAGAATTTGCATTCATGTTTTGAATTTATGCCTTAATACATATATATGCGTTCGTATCTAGAGCTCTGTGTTGGAGTAACGGCGTGCATAAACATACGACTAAATAAGAAGTAATATTTTTTATTGCCAATAAGCTGAGCTCACTATTTCCAATGACAGACAATACGAAGAGAACGTAACTAAAGTGGTTCCAAGAGAGGGCTGTCGACAGAAGAACAGTGAATAAAGCAGTGTTGAGATAAAAGTTCAGAGCTTTCGTCTCCTCCACTAAACTTGCCACTAAGAAGCTGTCGGGGTCGAATGTAGCAACCTTTTTTATATTCGGGTGAAGTTTGATTCCCATATGCCGATTAGTGGATATTTGGCAGCTATACAGGCTTTGTTCGGAATGTAGTAGGACTGAGTCGATTAAAAACAGTTTATTGAACCAATCGTTACAATTTTGTAAAAACTTTCGAAATATTCTGCTTCTGCGTCGAAGCAGCGCTGCCAGCGCGATTTTCAAGCATTGAATGCGGAGGGCATTCTCCGGAGTAGCCTTGAAAGCCTAGGGGCATGCTGTTTGTGTCCCTTCTATCGTCTCAAAATGCTTGCTCTTCATCGGCCCTTTCAGCAAAGAAAAAAAAAAGAATCCGGGGGGCCACATCTGGGCTATAGGGAGGATGTGGAATTTGTGCGATGTCAGGCTTGGTTAGGTAGCTTTCACAAGAAAGACGGTGTGAGCCGCGGTGTCGTCGTGGTGCAACTTTCAATCGGTTTCGATGTCTTGTCGGGCCCGGTTGACCCTTCGTTTAAGTCACTTGATGATTTCCAGGTAAAACTTGGCGCTGACGGTTTGTCTAGCAGGAAGAAACTCATAGCCTCTTTCGCAGATTTACCGAGTTTCACACAGAGTTTAATCGCGTACCTCTGCTCTAGCGAACGCTGCATTTTCGTCTTGCACCACTCATAGAAACACGCCGCGCGAAAATGTTTGTCCTGACTCTCCAGGCGCTCGCTCGTTAGCTAGGAACACCCTCTATCGAATCCAGTCGGTGCGCGCGTTGAGGTTGCAAAAGAAATGTTTGACAACGGAGTTGGAGACTTTACATTCATCATTACAAAACACAGTGGTTCAAAAGTGTGTACAAGTTTCCAAGGAATTTCAGCTATTTATACCTGCGACCATTGTTGCAACTCATAGTTTCGATCTGTATTCGATATAATTTATTGCCCAGCAAATTTGCGTAGCGCGAATAAGAACGCTTACAACAACAAGCACTTTTACATACATACATACACACACACAAAGGTACATATATTCATTAGAAAGATTTCGATTATTCACACTTCGCATTCAAAAGCCACAAGGCAAAACGAATCTAAATCAATTTGAAATTGTATGGGCAGCGATATACACACTCACATACAGGCATACCTGTGGCGTTGCTCACTTGCTCATGACAACGAGCGCTACGTTGGGGTTTGGTCGTTTTTGTGCGGCGCTTTGTGGTATATCGAATTGCAATGGCAGCACTTAATTCAATTACATTTTGTACTGACAACCGGCAAACACGCCCGATAAGCGTGTAGACAAGCTGGCAGACAAAGCGACAAACGGGCGTACAGACCGACGGACCGGCGGACGGACGGACGGACGGACGTTACGAGACATGACGTTAAACCAAACAACAAAGCCGAAATTAATAGCGAATTCCGCAGCTACAATTCTGAGCGGCACAAACTTGAATACATACACGGATGTGCATGTATCCATATGAGTGTGTGTGTTTGTGATTGAAAAGTTTTTGGTGCAAAAAATTGTTTACACTTTTTGCTGTTGTTGCGCCTGTCGCCTGTTCGCCAAACGCAAATGCAAATTAATGATTTTTCGCGCATTAAAGTCACAAGCCAGCCACTTTGTGTTTACGCAACATTGACGTGCTAACAAGCGCAGCAACATGTTGCCAACATGCAAACGAAGCTCGTACACATCGGCGCATAACTGAGCCGCTGCATTTAACCTCTAACAGCGACAGGTGAACTTCAATTTTTTTTGCATGCGCTTTTCTCGACTTGTGTTAAATTTTGATTATTTTCTTTTTCTTTTTGTTTTTATATTTATTTTCTCGAGCATGTGTGGCATTTATCTTTATTTATTAGTGTCTCTCGCGTTTGCGCAGTTTGACATTCACCAAACTCGATCGGTTTGTTGTGCTGCATGCAATTGCTCTATGTTGTTAGTGTTGCTGTCGTCAGTATGTTGTTGGTGTTGAAATGATTTATTCGAAACTTAAACAGTTGGAAATCACATCATTTGCTGCTAAACATGCTTTTAATCGCCTTTTAATTGCTTTGATTTTATTATTATTATTGCTTCTAAGCTGATTTACTTTTGAAAAATATACCGCTATAAATCGAGCGGCACTGATTGTAATTATTATTAACGGTTTTCGATTGTCCAGCGCTCGTAAACATTTGCTTAAAGAGATTTGCAATTACTTCGGGTTACATCTCAGTGAAATTATTTTTTAGTTGCAATAAAATTGAAATAAATTTGAAAAGTTAGTAAAAGTACATTTCTGAAGCTAGTTTACCCAAATTGCAAAGAAAAGTAATTTTTTCTGAATGTTTTAATAAAAATATATTATTAGTACGATTATACTCTACTTTAATGAAGGGAGTTTTTATATTAATATATTGAAAAAAGATGCAGACGTAAAATTCAATCTCAAATCAAGTTCAGCCTCAATTTTACTTCTTACCTACTTCTCCCTTCCTACCCACTTCCTCTTAATCTTTAACTCAATTCTAAAGCCTATTCCAACTACAATTTAGACCGCAGTTGCTACATAAACTTCTACCAAAATATCCATTTAAAATCTAATATTAATCTTTTTTTCGCTATACCAATCTTCCTCACTTTTAATTTCTATAACAATCTTAATCTCAATATCAATCTCAATTTTTATCTAATTCACTATGTTAATCACAATTTCAAAATCGATCTTTATATTGATCTCAGTATTGAGCTGCATCTTATTCTCAATTTCAATCTCACCCTTAATTTCAACAATATTATTCTCTGCCCCAATCTTAATTCAATCCCATTTCAATTTCAATATTAATCTTAATCTCATTTTCATTCCTAATCTTAATCTAAGCATAAATTTCACTCCGATTCGCAATCTACACCTCCACCTTATTCTAAAAAAATATGCCAACTTTTGATTTATCCACAATTCTAATTTGATAGATCCATCTCAATTTCATACTTAACTTTAATACAACTCTCACTTCGAGTCTCAATCACAATCTCAATCGCAGTCTCAGTATCAATCTCAATCTCAGTATCAACCTAAATCTTATTCTCATTCTCAATTTTATTTTACACTTCAGTCCCGATCTCAATTTCAATCTAACCTTTAATTTAAATATCAATCTCATTCTCAAACTTATTCTCTATCTCTATCTGAATCCAATCTCAATTTCATTCTCAATCTTAAACTAAGCTTAAATTCCAACCTCAAGCGCAACTAAACCTCTCCCTCTTTCTCAAAAATATATCAACTTTTGAATTATTTACAAATCTAAATCTGAGTCTTATGTAACTACGATAGTTCTTAATTACATATGTAATACAAGTACTCTAAGCTCACCTCAGCAAATAGACTCCTTTAGTAGTTAAGTAAGTTTTCTCCATAAGTATAAGAATTTGTAAAGTAATTGCTTTCTACCAAGTCGATCGACTAAACAAGCCAATAAGTTGTAAAACGCGAAATTCCAAGAATTTATTGTGTCCCAAACGCCACTTTTCTGCTGCACAGACACATACACATACGCAGTAAAATACATTCAATACAAATCCATGCTTAGATAAATGAAGAAGGAAAAGACCTACAAGCCAGAACATCTGCTAAAACTTAAATAAAACGTCCGACAATTGAGTGGCTGACAGTCGAAATGAATGTGGATAACGCCTAAGTAGCGAAGTGTCTAGTTAAGAACGGCACATTAAGTGAGCAAAGCAGGAAGCACTAAGGTCGGCCAACAACAAACGGCTTGGTTGTCAAGTTAGTCTTACATAAGTAACTAAGTAAGTTAGTGAGTGAATAAGTCGCTCTTTCATGTAATTTATTTGCTGACACTGTATTTTAGTGATATGAATGTACGAATTTATTGCTATTGCGGCGAAGATTAGTCGGCAATTTCGTGGTCCACCAAAAGGAAACATTACAAACGAGTTCATGTAATAAGCGAAGAGATTTATTGGTGCGAACGTAGTGTTGAAGATTTCTGTGGAAGAGCATTATTGTCAATGGGAATATTGTGTAAATTGATAGTGTAGAAGAACTTAGCGATCGTCGGCGCACAGTGGCACGAGTGTGATAGGAAAGTGGAAGAAGTATTGATGACATTTTTTTTGCATTATTGGATAATATTCTGCCGAATTTACCACATCCAGCAGTGAAGAAAATATATATGGTTTGCGGGCCGGTGGAATTATCGGTCCATATTTCCTAAAAAATTATAGTGCTGAGAACGTAACTGTCTATGGCGACCGGTATCGCGCCAAGATAAACGATCTCGGCGACATTTGGTTTCAACAAGACGCGCCACTTCCCACATATAGCATCAATCAATGGGTTTATTGAGGGAAAACTTCAGTGAGTAGATAATTTCACGTTTTAAGTAGATCGATCATCAAGATCGAGAAATTTAAACCATTTGCAGTAGTGATGTGTTTGAAGTCTATGCGAACAATACCGCTGCGATTCAGTCCTCGAACCAAAACATCAAACGTGTCATCCGTCAGTTACCAGACGTATTGCTCCAACGAGTCATAGAAAATTGAACTCAACGGATGCCCAACGGATGGACCATCCGACTCGTAGCCGCGAATTCTTTCGAATAATTATAAAAATTTGCCATTAAATTTGAAGTTTCTGTGTTTTTGCATTGAAAAAGAGGGAAACTTCAAAGTGGATTTATATATAGTCTCAAATGGAAGAAACTTTTATACTTTAACCAGAAATGTAGGCAATAGTCTATTGAAAATTTGAAAAGGGCAGTAGATAAACTTATTGCCAATAATTAGGCACATTGTAAATTTCTACATGAAATTTCAAGCAAATTTTGTTTGATACATAATTTTGAAAAATGTAAATAGTGTATTATTCTAGAAAAATAAGTCACATTTTAAAGTTGTTTTCGAAAATATGTATACGCTTTGAAGGTAAAGTCAAAGCACTCACAAAGAAACACCAGAGACTTTATATAAAACATAAGAGTAATAAGTTGGGAGTTCTTGAAATATCGATCTTGCGTTATTTGTGGGGAACCGTCGATATTGGACCACTATAGCACATGGTTGTCATACAAATTGAAAGAACAAAACCAACTGTATAAGAATTTATTTGTGAAGGATTACTAACTTCGGTGCAACCGTTTTTCTTGTTTTTATTAGAATTTTACGGGAAGCGCTTCTTTGCGCAGTAATAAATTGTATTGACTTCATATTTGTCGTTTGCTATAAATTGCATACGTGTCTGCTCTCTGCATGGATGTTTAATATATTAATTATATAACTATTCACGAATTATGAATACAAAAACTTTAAATCGAAAAAGTTAAATATTTTCACTTACTCGTCCTTCCAGGCAATAAATCTCGCGCTCTTTTGAAGCTGTCACTAATTTTTAAATACCACTTAACCGCTATGCTTTACGAGTGGGCACACACTGGACTGGCTACTCGCATTAACCCATCATCACTTGCTTAATAATAACATTGTGAAAAGTGCAAAGGAAAAAGAAAAGAGTGCATAAAATGCATAAAAATGCAATTCGCAATCGTTACAATTTTCTTTTCAATTAATTTTCACTTTCGAATCTATCAAATGGAGAGTCATAAATTTTGTTGCCGCTGGAAATGGCGTGGACGGCCGTTGGTAGTCGGCGAACGGTGGCACGCAGGCGCACAAACGCAACGCATGCTGTTGAAAGCCGACAACAGTGTCAGTGTGTGTGTGTGTGTGTGTGAATGTGAGTGTGATTGTGTGGATGCAAGCGTGTAGCGGCAATCAAGTGACAATAAAGCTTGCCGCCCGTTTATGGCCAGCAATGGCTCCAGCGACGCCATCAGTGACACCATCGGACATCAGTTGCAGCAAAAGCGCTTGCAATGTGAGCAACAACAACAATGCACAACAAGCAATAAGTATTGATGACCAAATGCCGAGCGGATGCTGCGGCTCGCCACTCGTAATAGAGAGATTGCAGGAAAAATTGCAATGCGAGTAAATAAACTCATCGCCTGGCTGTTGGCCATTGGTAGTCGGCCTCATTGGCATTCTTGCCTCTTAATTGCAACTGTAAAATATGCGTACAGGCACTGCGCATGTGCGGCCTTTTTGTTTGTACTTGTTCGTTTATCTTAGTTTTTGCTTTTAGTAACCGCTAATCTAGCTATTACTTGAACAACCTACTCTTTCGTTTACTATTTCACGATCACACAAATTCGCTTGGGTGTGTGTGTAGTTTCATCACTTTTGCCTTGGATAACTGGATTGACGCATTTAAAAAAGGTCCTCTGATACGGTTTGGCTCCTGTTGGCGAACTTTAATGGCGGAAGAGTGGCAATTAAGCAGCTATAAAAAGTTCGAAAGTGCCATGAAGTGATTGTATGTTACTCAGTCTTATATACGCACATTAAGTAACTAATAATCTGAGTGCAGCAGAATGGGGTGTAGGAAAAACATATAACACATAACACACAACTCATAAATTTTAATTTTAATGCCAAAATTAATGCCTTCGTGCATTATTGTTTTTATTATTGTATTGGTGTGCTTCGAAAATTCATTATTACCTTCAGATAGAGGAAAGTTACGGCTTTTGGGTTAGCTATGAGCACTTTGATTATAAAATGACATGTTTAATCATATGATAGGGATGTTCCTTAATACATACACAAAGTTTGAAAAGAAATATTTAGTTGAAAATGTTGGTCAGAAAATCTGAACAAAATAATTTTTTTTAATTTTCATGATATCGAAGGGTAGCTGGTTGTGGTTACGTGAGATGTTTCCTAGACTTTCTTCTACCAATCTAATATGTCCTCATGAAAATGTTTGAACTTCTTTCGCAATCAACGTATACTACGCATCTGGGCACCTTGATGTCCTCAGACCACGATACAATGGTTGCCCGAAAGAAATTGGCGAGAATTGGGCTTATTTTGAACTAAAAAATGTTGTAAACAAGCTTTTGTTGAATAGTTGAAGAATCGCTAAATGAGTGTATCGGTCTCGTTGACAACTATGTTGATCGATAATAAATAAAGTTTGAACCGCGCCCTAAAGTCTATCGTGCATGTTGATTAAAATCTTTGTCAGAAAATATGATTTTCTTTAAAATTGTGTATGAAGTTTTCCATGAAGTTTGACGGAAACGTTGGGAACCCTATAATATGATGTAAGTATAATACTATGAGCAAAAATAAAAGACTATGTTCATAATTTTTAAATTCTTAATTTATTCTTCGAAATCTCTGTTGTCCTTCTCAAAGTAATGTCCCTTTGACCTCAATACACTTGCCAATATCACACCTCGAAACAGTTCTTAAAGTCAATTTCTGGAATTTCCTCATATGCCCATAGCGATTCATGTTTAATGTCTTCAATTGAATCAAAAGGGTTTCCCCAAGGCAGTCGTTTGAGTTTGCTGAATAGCCTGAAGTCACACGGAGATAGTCAAGCGAATACTGTGGTTGAGGCACGATATTGGTTGAAAATTTGGCGAAAAACTCGCTTAGAATCAATGCCGTATGCGACGACGCATTTTCGTGTTGCAAAATCAAGAGTTGACGGCCCATAATACCGGCTTCTTATTGCAAACAGCTTATTAATAGTATTCCTTGTTGACAGTTTGGACGATCGGAAGGAATTCAGAGTGCACCAAACCTTGATAATCAAAGTAAATTCTTAACATGACCTTGATTTTTGACCAACTTTCAGGTGGTGGCTTCGGCTCATCTTTGCCACGATATTCGGCCGGCATTGTTTCATAGACATTAACAGGATCTTTCAAAATTGTTTTCACTGATTCCTCCTTATCGCTTAAATATTACATAATTCTTGTTCAAAAAATATAATTGCATATTTTCAGAGTTTATCAACTCATATTTCATTATAAAATGACTATAAATTTTTAATTACAAAAATTACTTTCTGAAATTTGTTCACACAAAATTTTAATGTGCTTCATTTGAGGTCATTGACTCAAATAAATGAAATTCGATATCAAATTCAGCGATGCGTACATAATATGGATGCAAAACTTAATATGAAAAACACAAATGGCTTTTATTCACTCACACATTCGCAAATGCGCTCACACACATAAACTAAAGTAAGGCCTGTAAGCGGATTCATAAATTACATTTTTTGAAAAATTAATTATGCAAAATTACGAAATGAAAGATATGATATTGATTTCTTCCACTTATTACGGAGCTACACACACATACACACGGACATACATTTGTGAGTGTGTGTATTTCAAAATATATCTGAAATGTTCGCATAGAAATGTTGGCAGTTAAAAAAAGTAATTAAAACTCAAAATAAATAGCAGTAATGATTCAGAAGAAATCATCAAAAATTTCGAAAAGGCTTTATTAGACAACTATTCAGTAACTAGGAGTTTTCGAAGCTCGAAAAAATTATGCGTAACCGCTTATGTGTTCAATTTACATATGCATTTCATAATGTGTAAATCAAAGTTCGAGCTACCGGAAAATACCGGAAACTGCCACCGTATTAACACCTGCAACACAAAGTTGCAATGTTCTGAGACATAAAGAAAAGCTATAAAATGAAAAGCAATAAATCAATGATAAAATATGCGATCGAATTTCCAATTTGTATATATTAACACATACATGTATGGTCGAGTATGTAAAGGCAAAAATTACGTAATAGGGTGTGTCATTGAAAAACTGCCTACTTTCAATACTTTTTTTATTATAAAAATTAAATATTTTTCGGCCATTACGACGTAATTTTTGGTAGACCTTTGGAACAAATATGCCTCCGCGTTGACAGTAGAACTTCTAACAGGATTATCAAGAGTGAAAAGAAAAAACGTCATTTAGTTAAGACTGTAAACTAGGTATTGAATGAAGGAAAAACATAACTCGTGAAAATTGTATTTTTAGCAGACAAAAAATGCAAAATTTTGAAAATTTTTTTACGTTTTTTGTTTTAGTAATTATTGTAATTGTATAAAAAAAATTTCGTTCACGACTTTGTAAATCATATCTTAAAATTTCTTTAATATTAGTTGAGTAGTTCCGTGAAAACTTTGAAAGTCGACTTTGGGCACACAGATTCGAAGAAAAGCTGACCTCGAACGCACATTTCTTCAAGGCTGTATCTTCAAAACTACCATATTACTCGTATAAATTTGAGTTTCAAGCTTCTAAAAAGTAGCAGCTCAGTTGAACCAGCTCAATCGGTTTATATATAAACGATCTTTGTCCCGAAACAGCAATTTTCGAATTTGCTTGAGCGATTACTTGGAGACACTTCGTAGTTTATTGTGCCAACAATATCTTCTAGTGAAACATGTTTGTTTGCCTTTCATTCACGGAGAAGGCCGGAATCAATGCCGTAGTGGGGGACCTTTGTTTTAATGCCCTATATTAGCCAACATTTCGGATCGAAGAGAAGTTGCTAGATAGAATATCTGCAATACCTATAATAGAAAAAAATTTCGACCAAACAAAAACTTCATAACACTTGTTGGCCCGTTTCCTGTACTAAATACAACTTGCCACATATTATGGAAATATTTTTAAGCTTTTACGTGTTGCACGTAGTTGAGTATCTTATTACTGTCAACTGGCAGTGAGGTTAATTCATTCATTTACGAGTGTAAGCATGACCGCAGTCACCTCGTCAATTCAAGCGGCGTGCGAGCAGCGGGGGAAAAAACAAAATTGCGGAGTATAAGCTAAAGGAAGTTGCATGAGAACACAGAGGAATAAAGAGACGCCGCAACCTGTGTGTAAGTGCCAGCTTGCAAGTGCCACAGACTCTGTTGCAAGCAGGCAGCGGCAGCACAAGAATGCGTGTCGACTCGAACACTTTAATTTTCTGCAAAACAAAGAAGAACCACGCAGCCGGGATGCTCTCTGGGCCACTTAACAGCCAACATTTGACCGAATTACCAATATTTATCCGCACATACTGATATACTATATTTATGTACGTTGTGRTGGTGGTGAATGAAGAAGCGCCGAAACGGACACGCCAACCAACTGGGCAGCGATGTGCAACAGCCGTTGCAACGTGGTGGCACGTTGGTGTGAGACATGCGGCATGCGGCATGCGGCGCTTTGTCTTCTTGGCCGTTTGTCAAAGTGTAACGTGGGGAGGAGTAGCTGTCGCAATAACAACATGCAGTTACGAGCTGAATGGCACCCACAGTTCAGATGTTGCATGCAACCTCGCCGGCTGCCGCCTGCCGTAATTTATGATGTGCATTCTTGTGGCCGTGTTATGCAAGTCAACAAAACGGGCCAACGCAGGCGATAAATATTGCCTTGTCTTTCACACGTCGCGCTGTGCAGCCCTCACTCAGCCACATTGCAGCAGAGAATATAAAAATTCTAAGGGCCACCGCCTTCGATGCGGTGTCTCTGCATTATTAAATACTGCAACCGCGGCCAGCAGGTATTCTTGCATTTGCATGTGTGCGTGTGAGTGTGGTGGTATTGAACTTTTGACCAAACAAGAGTTGACATACTTTTGGTTTTGCATTCATAACTGTAACTAGTGAGTCAATTTGCATGTGCAACTCTGCGACAGTGAATCATTTATTTTTATCATACTCATTGACAAGCATACACACATAAACAGGCATGTGTGTGTGTGTGTTTGTGATTATGTACACATGTAATTGCGAGCTTCATTTTTGGGACATCAGTAAAATTAACTTTTCGCCGCAACAATTTAAGCTCATTAGCCGGCTTTGAGGCATTCTTTTTGCGCTCTCCGCCTTTCCCATGGCGCATCGGCGATAGAGATCTTCGTCACGACGGTTGCGCTAATTTATGAGTGATATTATACCCGCGTATGCGTATGACTTTGCTCCGACTACATATGTAATTTTTTTGGCTTTATACGCCTAATTTGTAAAATTATTCAGAATTTTTCATGCCACGAGTGATGCGAAAGTTGTGGTTGTCACTTTTATAACGGTTAGTCTTGTAAGTTCGCTGTAACCCAGTGGTGAAGGATGGAGGTAATTCTATAGCAGAACTGCTTGTGATTTGTTGTTCATATTTGATTCTTCTTCTTCTTTAATGGCGTAGACACCGTGATTTCAGCAAAATATATTCTATCGGGACTATAGATTACACGGTGTGTGCTTTAGAGCAGTTTAACTTAGAATTTTAATGCATACATGCAAATCGACAAAGGAGCAACTCAACTTGTGTTACTGATCAGTCAATCGATATTTTCTCCTTCTATTGCGATAAAGGATAGACAAGAAATGCTTTTTCCTGTTCTCAATTGTATCAAGATACTCGTAATTAGGCTTGTTCTGCTGTCTGGCAACAGCGAAGTCGTTGGAACCAGCTAGCGCTAGCGGGCTTATAACGACGGGCACATTCATCGAATTGTCATCCGAATGTAATGGGTCTGAATTCTCCTATCTTGTTGTTTAATACTAAAAGGTTGTGTTTTGTGTGAGCTCGGTGATCACCTGCACCTACATATAAGATTACAAGAGATCCCTAAAGCTACTGAGTCAGATCTAAGTTCGTATTGACCTAGATACAGAGGTCCACAAGGTTACGCTATGCATTCTATTGGTCACCAACTGTTGTGGCTATCTGGAAGAAGTCGATAATGAGTCATCTTTACATCATCCGAATGGTTCCGATTTCGCAAAGTTAAGGTCGAAATCTGTTCAATATCATATCTCTAGTATTTCAAGCGAGTTAGATAAAATTGGAATCAGTCGCGTCAATAGTTTCTGTAAGGATCATAAAGTCCGGTTTACTCTTGCCCGAATGAGAGGAAGGGAAGGTACTGGATATGAAATGCGAGGATATCGAGACAACAGCGATCAAAACCATTAAGAAAAGATATACCTTGAAAACTTTTTTAAGATTTTACTGGCAGTTATAGTGACAACACTCGAATAGTGACGGTATCAAGAGTAATAAGTATATATGTACCTTTGTCAGTGACCTTGCGGTAAACACACCAAAATACCTATTTCGTGCTTGTTCTACAACCTGAAAGGAGTTCGGGTATCGGGACAATAAATCCGTTGAGAGAATATGTCACATGCACTAACTTGGAAGATTTACTAAGCCTCATTGAGTCAACTGAATTAAATAAAGTGTTGTGATGCGGGAGAGGGCACAGTTAGTCACAGGTCACAGTGAAATCCACAGCTTTTAATATAAGTTAATCTAAATCCATCAAACTGTCATCATTCAGTCGAGGGATAAAAATATCGATAAATTAATGCGGTCTGAATTAAAGCTTTTATAGCCGATTAGTAATGGATTTTCAATTGAAACAAATACACATCGACATATAATCTCAAAATGAATATTTATTAGCGTTTATACAAAGCCGACCGATCAACTATTATGCACATGAAAATCGCATTAAAAGTGAATGCACTAAATGTTTTGGCATCTGGGCAAGTTCAAGTTTTCAAAAAGCATGCAACAAATGCCACATGCGAACACATTTACATACATACATATGCACATTAGCAAGTGTTAGTACACCAATTTATTTATATACCCGAGTGGGCCGCCAAATGTGTAGTTGCAAGATGAACAACGCGGTATGAAATCATATCGAGCGATAGCCAAATACCCGTGCTCCAATCTGTATTACACACACACACATACATACATACGCGCTAACTGGAACCGCCGGGCAGGCCTGCAGGCGGCCAGCCAACAAATGCAGCGCTAATATTGCGCATCCAGCGCTTATAGCAATCAAAAACAACAACAGCAGCAACGTCTTGGATGCAACTACTCATTGCTCATCGCTGCTGGCGGGATACACTAAAAATATTTCAACATTTATTTGCTTTTAGCTAGTTGCAGGCGGCGGCGAGGTTGCGCGGCAATCAAAGCCCAAGCTAAGATTAACAATCACTTGTATATGCCTTTATATAAGTGTATCTGTTTGTGCAAGCATTTGTATGTCATTTGTAGCTGGCGATAAATGTTGAGCAACAAGTTGCTGCAACCGCGCTGATATCAACTGCCCGCAGGTGCGTGCGCTTGGAGGTTTTGAGGCGCCTTAGGCACTTTGAAGTAACTGGCAAGATATTTAAAGAAATCCTTGCTCAATGAAATTGTTAATTTTTTGAAATTTTATGCAGTTGATAGCAAGAAAGATTTTCGAAAAGTGCTCACGATATGAGGCCATACGATGCTTAGGTTCGATCTTGGTTATAATTAGACTATACTCTAAAATACTGAAAGTGAAAATTGAATTAAAGTGTAACGGTTTTTATCAGTATTCATGCATAGACATGATGGAGTTTTTAATGGAGTTAATTTTGTTGGACGAAGGTGTTAGGACGACAATTTAAAAAACATTCTCCATTTAATCTAGTCTTGTAACGAAATACACTGTAAAAGTTGCTTCGAGAATTATTACAAATATATTAACCTAACCTAATCAATTAGTTTAAAGTTGGGCAGATGAAAAAATATATCGATAATTAATGCAACGATAGTTCTGATCAATACAGTACTGTGAACAATTATGTCTACGCCAACAATATTTTGATATATTGGTTTATATATAATCGATATTTTGATATATCTAAAACCAATTTATTTTTAATCGATATTTTGAGATATCGATAAATTTTTAATCGATATATTGATGTATCGAAATTTTTAACTCTTCGATGAATCCAATAAATTTCTGAAATTCAAGTTGAAACGGAAATATCGAGTGTTAATTTCTTTAACAACTCTATTTCTTTTTAAAATTTCATCAAAATATAAACATAAAAAGGCATTTATCAGAAGTTGAATAGAAATATGTGTTATTAATCGAAAGTATCATGTTTTAAAGATTAAAAAGTTGTATCATCTGCATTTTCCATTTCGTTTTGATTTATATAACAGAATTACGAAAATAAAATGTGCAATGAAAGCCCCTTCGTGCTCCGACTCTGTCCGTTATTTGATATACTTATGTGCTTATGTCTGTAAGTATGTACACGAACTAGTGGGTTTGCTAACTTTGAGCAGCAGTTAAACCTAAAATGACGCTAAAGCGGACGCCGGCCACATCAGCGCTCATATTGGTGGAGCAACAACACCCAGTCATTTGTTAATCAGCAACAAAGATCAAAATCAACACCAACACTCATCAGCAACGCCGTCGCTGTCACTTTTTTAATTGAATTAATCGCCGGCAATGCCGTAATACCGGAGAGGTGGATTCACTAGTCACACTACGTGCCTGTACGTGTCTCTTACAAGCTGAGGCGAGTAAGCTGGTGAGAAAAAAAACGGTTGTTTGTTTTTCCTCGGCAATTTTTTTGATTGATATTTTGACATTCGAAAACGGTGAGTTCGCACAAAGATAAAACTATTTCGAACAGCTAGAGTTTATCGCACCCATTTCGCCTGTTAGCCCCGGCCGCATGGCTGCTCAACACCTCAATGCTAGGGTGTTGCTAGTTCATGGCCAGTGCCAAATTTTCAACGGTTTCTTTTTCGTTCGTGTGCACTTTGTTATCGTTTTTGGCATGACTCTAAAATCCGTTGTTTTGTCGACACCCTCGACACGTTGCCCCTGCGGAGTGTGGGGCGTTTGCGCGCGGTCACTGGGTGTGTGATTAATTTGAATGGATGTGTGAGTCAACAGCGTTTGCAACAACGTTTACAACAATTTAAGCTCAGTTTAAGTTGAGTGGCTTTTTTAATTTTATTGCAATTTTTACGGAATAATTTCTATTTCATTTTCGTCTTTTTCATTTTTATTATTTTGGAAGTGAACTGAATTTCTTTTGAACCTTTGCTTTCACTTTTGCATAATTAAAAATCAATTTTATCTTATAACAAAGTTCACCATCAACGTACCACAACAAATTGCAACAACTACTCGAGAGAAACACAAAAAGTGGCAATAATAACAGCCGGCAGCAAGCAGGTGATGCCCGACAACCGCGACAAACTTGCCACCATTTCCAACGCCATCACCATCACCAGCACCGATTGATTGACACCAACTGGGCCGGCAAGTGCTGCATGTCAGTGACGTATTTCCGCGCCGGATGAATGCTTTTTCTTAAATAAATATCTACCTCAATAGCAGCGCCAAAGAAGGGGCAGCTGAACACATTCATACACACTGGCATGTGGCACGTTGCACGTATTCAGTAACCGTTACATTGTTGCTGCATGCATATTTAACTGCGGCAAAGATGAATTGCAAGCGYTAATTTTYGGCTGCAAGCGCCTGCCCGCACACATACAYACACACWGCAAATATGGATATTTAATATGTCTGGCAATATTATTGTTTCTTGTTGTTTGTGCTCGCCAGCCAGTTAAGTAAATACGTTTCGTTCGCTTTTCGCCTGAATCTTTATTTCAACTGCGCTTGACACGCGAATTTCGGCGAAATGTGTTGGCAATGACATTACGCATAATAACGGCAAGCGTGTTGTACAGGCGAATTGCCGCCCAGTTGGCTGTGAGTGTGTGTGTGCGTGTGTGTTCAATCGCTGTCGTTTACTTTCGCACGTTTGCGGTCACATCAAAGTTGTGAAAGAAGAGAAGAATCTTGATACCTTTTTAATTGAAAATAAAATTAATTGGAAATTAAATAAAATTTTTTTTTGTTTTTTATACGAATTCGACAGTTTCGATATTCAAAAGCGCTTTGCTCAACTTATGGTCAACATAATTGGCCTACTGACTGACTGGCGCACTTGAAAGCGTACAAAATTTTTTTTTATTTTATTTGATTAAAGCTTACATAATAAACAAATTATTAAATAAACTAAAGTACGCAGCGCTAGCATCAAAGGCTTTCGGCTGAGCGTACAAAATAAATCTTGTTAAAGAACTTAAGCTTCTCGATCTTCCCATCCGACATCGCTTCGCTCTATGGACTCTAAGAAGTTTCGACGTTTTCGAGCGAAATTTGTTTAGCGGTGAGACCAATTTCTGGCCCAATTGGTGTTTAAATTCTCAAAATTTCCGCGTTTGTGACGAAGAGCTACTCGAAGAGACTCAATAACTGTCATTTGATTCAGAAAAAATAACGGTTTGATGTGGTTTGTGAGCCGATGGAATCATCGATCCATATTTCTTCAAAAATGATGACGGTGTGAACGTAACCGTCAAGGGCGATCCTTATCGCGTCATGATAACCAATTATTTGATGCCTGAAATTGAAGGTTCTTACAAGACTTCTCGCACATCGCATCAATCAATGGATTTATTGAGAGAACACTTTGGTAAGCAGATAATTTCACGTTTTTGACCGGTCGATTGCCTACCAAGATAGTGTGATATCACATCGTTAAACTTTTACCCCTAGATATATGTGAAGTCTGAAGTCTGTCTGGCTAATCATGCTTCGACTCAAGCCTTGGAGCAAAACATAGTGCGTGTCATTCGCAAGTTACTAGTCGAAATGCTCGAACAAGTCTTCGAAAATTGGTTTCAACGGATGGTCCATCTTAGACGTAGCCACAGCCAACATTTGAAAGAGATAATCTTCCTTCCAATAATAATAAACGTTCCCCATTAGTTTTGAAGTTTCTGAGTTCTTCCATTATCTCGAAATGGATCACCTTCTATACCGAATGCACATACATATATTTGAGAATAATTTCCTCCGAACATTTCAAGTTGATCTGGTTTTCTGAGGTGAAAGTGCCTTACGAAAGATATGAAAAGATGAACAACTATCAGAAAAAGCGTTAACCTCCTTCATAAGATAATCTTTAAAGCTAAATTTATTTGCAGTATAGAGGCGACCATCTCAGCGTTTTTATTCAAGGTCAAAACCATGCATAGTATGATGGAAGACATGGATATATGAGATACGCTGAGGTTTACATTTGTCCATCTGGCCAGACCAAATTTGAGTCAAAAACTATATGTTCCCTCATCTATAGAATAAAATGGAAGAGTTGCTAATGATCTAGCATTTGTCAGGACGGGACTACCGCATTATCTTATAATTATTTGCAATTTTTTCTTCCCATCCATCATCCATCCGGTTATTAAACTTCGTTAACTTCTTAGTGATTTCGTAATTGTGCGGCTTTCGAAGCGCCGTTATTGCTTATTTCACTGCAGAAGTGCGGTAATTGAGAGATAAGAAAAAGAAAACCCATTGCAAATACAACAACAACAGCAGCAGCAATAACGATAAATAAACCACGAAGTCATGTCAAAAGCAACTCGAACGCGTCTAACAAAGTAATTAAAGTAACACAAATACGGGTTGAACAAGTTCTCGCAAAAGCAGAAGCAGAAGCAGAAGCGCTAAATTAACTAAATGAATGGGCGAATGATTGAATGACTGAATGGCCAAGTTACAGTTGTGACAAAGTGATTGCTGTCAAAGCAGTGCAAAGCAAAGCTGAAGCAATGCAGATAATGCGACCGGAATACAAAATGCTTACACACACAACAACATACCGACACTCATTGCGTATATACATGCATATGTATATTTGTAATAAATATATACAAATGTTGTGAGTGTATGTCGCATGATTTTAACGGTCGCGCAATCTCCTCAGCGCCTAATTAAGCTATTTCCAAGAAAATATGCATGCAAAATGCCAGCTAATATTTTATCTAATTTATACAGCTTAGACATGCGACGCACGAAAAATGCAATGTGACCTCGCAACGTGAACTGAGCGGAATTTCGGTAGGCACTTTTGACCGACAAGTGACATTGAAAAGTTGAGGTCAACCGGGGGTTGGGTATTTTTGCGTTGCACTAATGCACATTGTGAGAGGCGTGTGGGCAGGCGGGGGCGAGCCTGTGTAGCGGTAGTACATGCCATTGTTGCCGCAGCGTCACTCACGCTCACCTCATCATACTTTGTTGAGGACGCGCTGCGTTGCATGCAACATTAGTTCATTATCGCTAGCAATTTATATAGTACCGAGGTGTAGTTGCGCATGCGCGCACACGTAAATGTCCGCTCGCTGAGTATATACATATATATATATATGTATATATATAATTACGTGTGTTTGAATGCATGTACTTGCAGTTGGCATTCTCAGGTGAACGAAAGCTGTACTCCAGCGGCAGCAATTGTCGCTCCCGAAACACCCGCATGTGTGCACCGCCGCCGCAGCTGCTGCGATTGCTGCTGCCGAGGTCATACCCTTGCAACTAATTGCTTGCGCACGCTAACACTTGCATGCGCGGCACATCCCTGTACGCATGCGCGCATCGCCGGCATAACTGCCATGTAGTGGCGTCTTCTTCTTAGCTGCCGCTAATTTATTTTCAAATTTCAGCTCATTGGAAGTGTTTGTGGACATAGCAATTTACGTGGGTTGGGCGTTGAGTTAAGTGATTGGTTGGCCGATATGATGGGAGCAGCAACAAACGGTGGTGTTGTTGCATTACTTATTGCCACAGTTAAATGAACTGCGTGGTGTGTGCGGCTTTTATATTTACAGCTTATCACCGGTCATCGGTGAAGCAATCAGAGTGTGTGACAGTTGCGTCAACTCCCCGAAAATTTCTGAATTGCTCTCCGTTGGTAGTACTGCAATTTTTGCGAGGAGCAGTAATTTAAATGTTGCTAATCTTATGCGAGGTTGTTGCTGGAATGTTATATCCCATAAATAGTTTTTTATTTATAAGTTGCGGGTTTTTAAAAGAATCACTCGTATAAAAAGTAATTTAAAATTTCACGGAATTGTTGTTGCATGATCAAAGGCAGCATTAAAATGTACACCGCTGGAGATCGGCAAAAAAGTATTCAATTGATTTGGCCTGTTCAAACAATGAAAGCTTTCGATTTTATGAGCTTTCATATATTAAGGTAGGGGGCGCTGTGATCGCGTACCCTGTAAATTACTACAAAAAATCATAAAGCGAAGTTCGAGGGCATAGTTTTCGGAGCTTAAGGCAAATTTGACACTGCTTTAGAATGAATTAAACCGTTGTTAAAGTTTTTTTTTTCTGTGCCAATATCATATTTTGAACCTTAAAACGTTTTATTATTAAAATTTATCAAAACCATATATCGTATTTTGTTCATAGATTACATGTTCTGTCAGAATTTTGCTCATTAATAAAAACTAGGATTATTGCGTCGCAAAGGGTACTTTTCGGGGCTTTATATATAGCATCAAGCTAAATACTTCATCATCAGACTCTATTAGATAGTCAGATATGGCAAACTAGCACCGCTCATTTACAGAAACTCCGTATTCAGCCTCTGCGTTATAGTACGGAGTCAAATCATCATATTGGTTATAACTGAAAGAGTCGACCGCCCAACGCGCCAGTCCGTTTGTGCTAAGTACAACTGGTTCATGTTCTTCTAACGAGACATTGCGAATTTGCCACCCAAAAGTATACACTTAAAAGCTTTCTGAGTAAACGCCTTAATAGCTTTCTAGTTACAAGCTCAAGTGTGATCAAAGACGCGCGCGAATGCAATTAATCACTGAGGAGAAATGGCACCAAATAGGCGACAGAGCATAAAATCAACTGTCACATCAAGCGAGCGAACACTTTATGGAAATCACACGTATGTATGTATGTATATCTAAATGTATATATGTATATGTCTATTAAAGCGTTTGCGGTTAAATGACGCGGTAAACGTTGCGGCAAAAAGCGCACACAGCCATCATGCCACATCAGGTGGCACATGCAGTAGCAACTGTAGCAGGCAGCGCATTTCACTGATGAAGACAGGAGTACGTGCCAGTGTGTGTATGAGGACTGCCATGCGGGCGAGTGCACCAAATGCATGCGACATTTAGCGGATGCGCGTGATAAATCACAACCGCCACACGGTATTAAATGAAAACCATATTCAATTAAGAAATGCCAACCGCTGCGAGAAGCATAACAACGCTTAGCGTTGAGTACTATGTGAAGCGGACCGGTATGTGCTGGCGCGGCTAAGAAGGAGACGGCGCTTAATGCCAGCCAAAGTAGACGGCGTTGCGGCGTTTCCTTTGCGGCAAGTGGCGGTGGCAGGACACACATTTTCAATTTTATTTAATCTTCCATGCTGTACAAATGTTGGCAATCAGAGAGCAACATTTTCGGTGCCGCCGCCGCTGATGGTGTTGTCTGACAGCTGCAGATAGCACATGATTAGCTGCCAACATACACACACATACAAGTGCAGACGCGCGCTTACAGAGAGACTTGTGTACGCTTATAATTGCAGCTAATATATTTTTGAGCGCAGCGGTGACTTCTGGCTGCCGCTCAGCGATGGCAACTGGTTCGAGTTCGGGGCTGCAGCGGCTGTTGGCTTTGTAAAGCTTTTATTTAATTCCACTGCGGCTTAAAATATGCCGTGCGTGCACATATACTATGTGTATGCGGTAACTGTAATTCTGCATAGTTGTAACGGCAACAACAACAGTAGCGGTAGCAATAGCACACATGCATGGAGCGGCGCATGGAGCGGAGTGCCTTTGAATGGCTTTTCTGTTATTTATTAATTCACATTGCAACATGTTGCACATGCATTTGCTTGTATTGCGGCTTCAAGTCTGCCTTCGTCTTTATCTTGCGTCTGCCTTTTTGACTTTGGTTGGATTAAGTTCGGTTTTCCGCTTTCGGCTAGCAGGCGTTTGGCCTTATCTTCGCTCTGCTTTGCCAAAGGCGCAAGGAAAGTGCTCTTTGGCGTTTAAGAATAACACACAAGTGCGCATGCGCAACCATTCACTGCTCTTACGCGGCGCTACAGGCATAAAGCAGCAGTGCACTGGGAGAAGAAAATGTTGCATTTATTGTTTCGAAATTTTTAAGCTAAAATATACAATGTTTTAAATTAAAAAATGTAACTCTCAATTATTGATTCATAGAACGAAAGATACGAGTACCCCTAAAACTATGGTTGAAAATCTCTTAGAACTATTGAAAACGGTTGTTTTTGCAAGAAATCAAGATAGATAATAGGCTTTACACACATCACAGTTTTTCTATCATGTGACTGGGTATGGAAGCGGCTTCTTCCCTTGTTTTTTCGTCACTCTAATAATTTAGGTTAAAGAATCGATCCAATGTCAGGCCCACAAAGTAGTCTATCTTCTAAATATTATATTATAATCAATTAAACTTTTACAGTAAATGTTATTAGTGGCTTTTCAATTTTCAAAAAGTGAACGTGACCTTGACTAAAGTAATTTTAAAATATTATACTTGCAGATAAGTCGAGAACAGAAATATCACAAATATAGCCTCTTGATACCCAAAAACTTCAGTTATGACTTTCAATTCGTTTTAATGATAATGTGGTCTGGGTCTAAGAATGGAGGTTGGAGTCTTATGTAGAAGTTAACGCAAGTGAGGAAAGTTCTCTGAGCGCCATTCATTTGGGAGTGGCCAAAAACTATTCTTTTACATATGGCTCAAGCAGTTCATGACTTTCGGTCTTAGACCATGTATCCTCTGGGTAGCCAAAAAACATCCGCTTGAAGACGAGCTAAAGTGAGAAGGTGAAACATCCGCTACCCATGATTGTGCGCTGGGTTTGGAACCTGCCACGCAAAAAATCTTACCAATGAAAAGAAGAAAACAGCCTCGGATATAACCGCGTAACCATTAAAGAAGTGCTAAGAATAGATAAAAAGGATTTCATATATTCTCCCAGCTTCCGCATTCTAAATCTTAAGATATTTGAAAACCCGAAGAGAACAAATTTTGTTCTCAGTGCATTTTTGCTACCGTACAGCTAGTCAAAATTAAGTTGTCTGGCTGAGAAAGTGTGAATAAATCAAAATATGCAAATCATTAGAAATCCGCCGATAATTCATTAGTGAATAAATAGTTACAAGCGTCGAGAAAGACGCGTTGAAATGTTGGCGCTACTAATTGCTACCAGATTTATTGCAAAGATTTTCACTTTTCAATGCGAAGATACATTTTTTCCTAACAAGAAAATGAAAATTGAGCGCAAAAACGGGAAAAAGGAAAATCAAATGACTTCCGCGAAGATATGAGGATAAGCAGAAGATATAAAATCGCTCTAAAGTGGCTGAAATTCATTCTAAGTGCTGATATTTAGCACACAACTGTGAAAGTGAAAAAAAAACCGTAAAGTTGCTTATTAACGGCCGGGTCGTTCAACTCGCCTTGCAGCGACATTTTCATAACACCCATGTGCACCTTCATTAATATGCGAAATTACATACATTAGCTATATTGTTTGCATCTATGTATGTAGTTATAAATGCATGCATGTATGTTTGTACGTGCAGACTCCTTCGAAATTTTGATTAATCGAAGATGCAATTTCATAATCATCATATCGTAGCTTTAAGGCCTGAGCAAAGCCAAGCACGAACCAAACAAACACATGTTCCGTTGTGGCTGCATTACAGTTATTTTTCGTATTTTGACTTCGGAACAGGCAAACTCACGGCTAACAAATTGATAAATCGTGCAGCGCGTATTTGCTCAAGGCGCTCAGTTACCACTTCGTTTTGCAACGATGAACCAAAATCGAAATACACAATCGCTTATTGCTGTGTCTTTGCTCGTGTTTATGCAAGTCTTTGTCTGTGTGTGTGTGTTTGTGAGTGTCAGCTATGTCCACAGGTAATCACTAATGGGCAAGAGTTGAAAAGTCAAAGAGTGTCAAGTGACAAAAAGAAAAGAGGCGACAAAGCCGATTTTGTGGTGAGAAAGAGGAGCGTGTCTCAGCTTACGTGTACAACAACAGCACTCATTACAGGCGACTATGTCATATTTGTTGTGAAGATTACAAAGGCTTGTGCAATATCTTTCAGTCACACAATTGCATATTTCCCCCCGATAGGGTTTTACTTTTTATTTTGGTGTTCGGTGCTTCGGTGTACATCATTTATTAAATTTGTTAAATTGCAAATAATATTTCGGTTGGTATTTCATTTGTGGGTTTTAGCCGTTGTTAACCGACTCTCATTGTTGGCGCTGGACAATGTCTGATGGATGTATTCAGCAGTAATATTATACGAATGTACGAATGGTTTGAGAAGTTTGGCTTCAATATCCAATTTCGGTACATTGAAGGAGATGCTGTTGGAAAACGGATTTACTTAAAAACAAATAAATTGTGACTTAAGTACTACAAATCGATGAATATTTTGTCCCCTCAGAAAAAATAAGTTAAAAGATGTCTCTGTGCTTGAGTCACTGCCGACGGTGGGCGCTTTGCACAGAAAATTTAAGACCATGCAAACATTAAACCCCGCAGAATGAAGCTAATTGACAAAGAAGTCGATTGTGAAAAGCAATATCTTAATGCTGTTTTCTTAATTTCCATTTGATAATTGTCAATAAATTTCAATGAAATCTTCGGCCTTAATTTGAAATTAATGAACTGTGTGAGATAAATGATGAATGCCATTTAATTCAGCGAAGTAAAATCTAGAGATCAAGTTGAAAAGTCCTGCTGTTCCAATATTGATAATTTCTAGAGTCTCGAAAGCTTTCGATATTCTATAGAACTCACGTTCTCAAGAGAAAATTTAGCTCTTTCGAAAAGTTGAAGTTAATGAAACTTACTTTTAGTGAGTCTAAGAGGTTATGCATGTAGTTTTCTCTGAAGAAATCTTAAGAAAGTATTCATCCATTTAAAACTATTTTCATAAACCAAAATCTTAAAATGTATGCTATTAAATCCATTATTCCCGGTGTTTGACCAGGGGAAGTGACATATTTGTATCGTTTGTATGAGAGATAGCAACTGAAATAGTATGTATACTTGGCTCTAATAAGTATTCAAAAAGCTCGTGGTCATTTTCATAATAATCCTTGCCAAATTTTGAGAAGTTATACAGACGGACGGACAAACGGACATGGCTAAATCAACGCAGCTCGTCACCCTTATCATTTTTAAATAACCGACGATTACTTTCGGATGTGATCCCGATATACGACATGTGTACAAAAAGTTTCGAGAACTTTGAATAATCGCGGGTTACGTGTATTCGATTTTCGCTTGTTTTTTTGCATTATTTCTTACTTATGCTGACAAGGTCGGCCATTTTGAATATTTAGTTAATTTATTAAAGCTGTTTGTTGGATGCTTTTTGGTTTGTCTTCGATTTTTATACCAAAATAATCACTTTCGAGCAAAAAGCACGTCGCGTTGACAATGCTCATAAGATGTTGAACTAAATTCGCGTCGACCCAGGTCTGCCCCACAGGATCATAACTGGCGAATCATGAGTTCTTGCCAGAGGGTAGAAAGGTCAATAAAGAATATTATCGTCAAGTTGTGTGCGATTTGCAGGAATAAATCCGCCAGAAACTTCGGTTTTGGAGAAGATCAAAAATTAACTTTTGTACTGAGATAACGCCTCCGTGCTTGTCCATGACTATTTGATCAAAAACAACTTACTAATGGTGAAGTAGCCACCTTATTAACCAGATCAGTAAGTTTTTTTGCTCCTAAAACCGAACAGACCTAAGAAAGGATGACGATAAATGGACGAAGAAACTGTCTTGAAGGAAAAGCACAAGTGTAATGTATCTATGAACAAAAATTACGATATTTTTAAGAACTAAGTTAAGTTTATTCAGTTCAAACCCAGTGGGAGGACTTAGTATTAAGCAGAAGTATGGAAGATTATTTTACTAAAATTATGAATAAAAGTTACATCATAGAAAGTGTCAGTTATTCTCGCAAAAGGAACAAAATTAACCAACTTTTCACTAACACTTTCTCCCACACACAAATAGACGAACTTTATCTGTTACACTTACCTCGTTAATTTCATCCTCGAGCGCTCGCTGACGCGTCAATTCACGCAAACGCTCACGACGCTGCTCCGTGAGCTGCTCTAGCCGCTTGGCCGCGCGATCGACCTCATTGAATAGTAGTGTCACTTTGTGCAGCCTAATTGCAACATCCACGTTGCCCGTTGCACTACAGTTATCTGGCGCAACAGCATTATTAGCTACCGTCGCGTTGGCCGCTACTGTTGGCCGGCTGATGGCATCGCATGACGTCATTGTGCTGTACTTTGACGCAGCGGGGCGACTTTGTGACGACTGTTGTTGCTGTTGTTGATGTGTCATGCTAAAGCTATAACTGCCACCAAAACCGAGGTGGTTGATGGATGAAATGGTGGACAATAGTTTGTTGCTGCTGCTGATGCGGCGATTGTTGTGGCCTACACCACCGGCACCACTGCTGCTGCCATAGCAATAGCGCCCATTATTGTTGTTGTTGCTACTGCTTGCCACGCCGATGTTGGCATTATGATTATGGCTATTTTCGCCAACGTCAGTCGCCGTCGCTGCAACGAGCGCAAACGATTTGGCCAGCTGCTGCAGACGCGCTAACTGTAAAGCGCCGCGCTTGCGCAAATTATGTAATTCAGAATCCATAAGCGCGCGACTTAGCGCGCGATGTTGCGCGTACAATTGGCGACGTGTGGGTAAACCCTGTAGGTCGGCGGAGCGTATGTCACTCATGGCGGCCACTAGCCGCTGGCCCGCCGTGGCGCATTGCAGTTGAAAGGGTTCCAGTGCGACGAAGAATTCGCGCCATTTCCGCGCGTCGTGATGATGCAAACCTTGCAATTTGCCGTACGGTATTTGCGATGGTGCAACACTTGTCGTGACTTCATTGACGCTAATGAATTTCAACGAATGTTGTATTTGCGGTGTCGCTGGTGCTTGCTGTTGCTGCTCCTGTTCCGGAGAGGGGGGAGAAAGAGCAAATCAAAGAAACGTGTATTGTTAGTTACGATTTTGATAGTTGTTGCTTTTGTTGTTATTTCTACATTCAATCATTGGGTCGGTCCGTCGTCGCTTCGTTTGCCTACATATTTCTTTATTTGCACATCTGTTTGTCCGTTTGCCGGTTTGTCGCTTTGCTCGTGTCGCTTTGTATTTGTGTTTACTCTTTGCCAACAACAATTTTTTTGTTGTCATTATTTTGGTAGTTCTTGTTAAAAATCGGGTTAATTGGGTGTTATGTCGGGCGTTAACCGCGTGCTCAGATGTTGATCATTTGTTCGCGAGCTTTTTTTTCTTGCTGTGAGCTACAGTTTTTTCCTTCCTACTTTGTGGGTCCAAGCCGGAGTCTACATTGTTTCTATCTACTATTGTTTCTTTATTGTTGTTGTGGTACTTTCAATATCTTGTTATTTACTACTCATTGCTACTCATTCAATTGTTAGCGAATCGACATCAAGACACTTACCTCATTTCATTTAACAAGTAACTACAGTTTCGCCGTGTGCTGAGCTTTTTGTTCGTCGTCGCTGCTTTGCCCTGGCCTCCGAAGGAGGTACACACAAAGTTCAGAAGTTCACAACTGATTTATTTTGGGAACTATTTTCGATTTGAATGCCAATTTTTGAAAATGTTCATTTGCACTTAATACCCTTTATCGCATTTTATGGAAATGTGGGTGACAATTTTGGTAAGACTAAGTAGCTGAGGGCTCGAAAATTAGTATTTAATGTTTATTGTAGTGAAAGTATTGTTTTGATAAGGCTGAGTGGCTGTATATATATTTATTTAGTATGTCGTAACTGGTATTGAGTAGCACTGAAGGTCCTCTTGGCTTTTTAAGAACCCCTTTTTAAAAACTCAGACTAAGAAGTACGAAATAAAATCGACTTTATAGAATTATGTTTTTGAAAAATGTGATTTTCTCCGTTTTTAATCATTAGGACCATATTGAGGGCAATCAGGTCATGTACTTTTTCTTTCAGATATAAATTGTAACTATAAACTATAAGATTTTCTGAAAAATATACTTGAGTGGACTTCAATAACTTAACTGTCAACAGGTGCCTAAGATCCTATTTATTTTCCTCAAGTATTGTTTCAGCAATAGAACTTATTCAAAGAGAGAGATAGAGAGAGTGTGCGACAAAATGAGTCAAAGCTCTAGGATGGTTTTCAAAGGTGGGGTTAATTTTGTAGTTGTGACATATAGTATCAGTTAGCTGTACAAACAGATCGGTTCCAAGGAATATAGTTGACTTTTTATTTAAAATATTGGTCAATGTGTCAGATATATAAGCAAACATCAGAGAGAGTCCTGTGGTATGTCTGTGTGATAGAATAGGCTTGAATGAGTCTATTATAAAGATTTTCCAACTTTATATAAACTCAAAAAAAAAAAAAAACTAGTTTCTCTTATAACGGTGCATATTTGTGCTTAGAATGAATAAAATCGAGTGAAAACTCGCTCTAGACAGAAAGGGCCTTATGTACCTGAAGATATTTCCCTGCCTTTAATCCTGACAA
Source organism: Bactrocera latifrons (assembly GCF_001853355.1). Taxonomy (NCBI): domain Eukaryota; kingdom Metazoa; phylum Arthropoda; class Insecta; order Diptera; family Tephritidae; genus Bactrocera; species Bactrocera latifrons. Next base: position 1,040,497 of record NW_017536185.1, on the reverse strand, counting down.
GTTGAAAGAGTATGAAATGTTCGGTTATACCCGAACTTAGGTCTTCCTTACTCGTTATTCTAACTTTCTTCAATGAAGACTGAGACTTTTAATCACTTCTTTCAAGCATATTTTTCTAAGTATTCTGTGTACTTTAAATCACTCATTAAGTTTTTCAGAATAATTACGAAAAAACTTGTCCGATAGCCATGGACCAAATTTTCTTAATGTCACAAATCTCTGCCTTTTGGTATAAATAATATGAGATCCTAAAATAAATTCCCATAAAAATATGGAAAATCACAAAGTTGGCCATAAATTTTGATCCGGCGCTTACAAGCCCGTGCAATGTGGCCAAAGTACAATTTTGTGTTAGAATGTTGTTGCAGTGGTTGTTTAACTGTTTTCAGTTTTGTTAATGTGTGTGGGTGTATAACTCACCTTATTGCAACTTTCGTTATTCTCGCCATTAGCGCAACTGCTGACAGCCGCGTTATTGCCAAATGCTGAGTGCTGTTGCTGTTGTTGTTGCTGTTCCAGCAATAACTTGTGTTCGAGGCAAACGGCAAGAATTTCGCAATACGCAATTTGCCTTGTCAGTAGACGCAGACTTTGGCAAATTAAGTCGATTACGCACATTTGGCCCGACTTTTCGATGGCAATTAGAATGGTGAACGTTGGTGTTGCAGCACCGTGGCTGCCACTGCTGCCGCTGTAGTTGCTGTCGCTGCTGTTGATGGCGTTGTTGCTGTCAGCAGTCGCATGGGCGGGTGATTTAGCGGCGGTGACGGTGGCTGTTGTGACATTTGAGGTGACTGACACACTTGCGGAGTTGCCAAATGTCGACGTCGCTGCCGTCGCTGCGCTGGCCATTTTCGGTGTCGACGGACGGTTGACGAACGCCGGTTCTGCCGGCGACTGTTGGTGGCTGTGTTGAGTTTGCTGTTGTTGCATTGAAGGTTGCGGCTGCTGCGTGGTGGCACGGTCATTAGCATTCGCAGTTGAAGTTCTGCAAATTGAAATTGAGAATGAAAACAAAAAATAGTTTAGCAAAATGCGTGACTGATTGTCAAAAAAAGCGAATGAATTGCATGAAGGCGATGCAGATAAACATTAAAACTCGTTAGAGACATGTACACGTTTTATACCCGAGATTTTTCCAGCTGCAACAAATAGATAATATGTTCTTGAGTGTGTGTGATTAGATAAATGATCGATCATTAGTCGATCTGTGTATAAACTCGTAAATAGTCATTCAAATGCATTTATGAATACAATGCAAGGGATGGCCCTGTAGGAAACAATTTAGATTGAAGAGTAGTATGTACATTACTTCAGGTCAGAAGAGAATAGTGGTGAGTATAAAAGACCAGGTCTCGTCAGCAGTACGGTTCTCAACTAAGTTATCAAGCAACTTTTTTCCAATCTCACTCGATTCAGGTAGTTTGATTTTCTCCAAAAAAAAAAAAAAAAAATTAAATTTGTATCAGTCCAGGTCAAATTTGATCAGATGATGTTAATAAAGGAAGTAAAAGTTCTTAAGTAAACATATTGGAATTATGTTGTAACCAAGGATCTTCGATACGTATTATATCGAGAGAATCACAGTACTTTGCAAAGCCTGTGATTTACAATAAATGTAGAGTCAACACGGACTCTTATAAGATCTACTGATCTACAAAGTTTGTGATCCTAACTACGACATTTCACAAGGCTGGTTTTGATTAAAAAGACTACCGCGTAGAGGATATAGATGGCATTTTTTCGGTAGATATTTTTGGAGAGAAGTATAGGTAACGATATTTACAAGCATGATTTCATTAGAGTCACCATTTGATTTAATGGAAACTGTTAAATTTACTGGAGCTCGTTAGAAGTTTTGAGAAAAATAGTTTCGCAAATTTGTGATGATTGGCCGGAGTCGGTTTGTTATGATTAGCTCTAAAATGTAAAACTAAGCAATAGCAAGTCCCCTCTGCCTACAAATTACACTGGAGTTAGTTAGACAGTTTCAAAACTCGTATGTATCTGAGTGCGCTAGATAAAGTAAACTCTTGCCACTGCTTGCTGATGTTCTTACTAAGTACAAGTCTAATTCTAACCCCTTACGGAGTTTCTATTCCTACAGGTCACATTTATTTTAGCAAAAACCATAAATATTTACGCATTTGTAGCCGGCTGGCATAATTTACAAACTGAACCCTGACACAGAAAATATCATTATTATTGAATTTTTTTCTTGTCAACGAAAATTGCATTCGCCATTTGGCCAACTCTACACACACCGGCGATCGCCTGAGTATTCTCGCTGTTATAGTAATCGAACACAATCATTTATTTATTATCGCTCATTTGTGGCACAAACAGCAACGATAAATAAATGCATGAAAATAAATTCTAGATGTATAATAACCCGAGGCATTGCCAAGCCGAACGCCGAAGGTGCGAGGTAAGCCGCTTGTCGCAGCTTACAACACGCTCGCTATTTAATTGAAATGACGCCGCATGTGGTCAGCTTTGTCTGTCAATGTTGGCAACAACATAGTCAACGACATTCGTGACTCGACAGCCAAACACACACACATATGCTATTTGCCAGCGCATGCGGCATGACTAGAGGCGCAGCGCTTCTTCAGATCAACCTACGCAGTTTTTGTTGTCTCTCAACGATGTGATGGGCTTTGCTTTTGTTGTTGTTGATCGTAGTAGAGTCTCGTGTAATTTACTGTCGTTAGCTGAGTGACTTCACACTTTGAGCTGTGTTGGAATTTTTAGTTTTTGTAAGTTGTTGTAAAGTGATTTGAATTTGAGATTTTACTTTTTGCGAACGCTGCTGAGTCCATTCAAATGAGCTTAGAAATCTTGAGAAACCAACGAGTGCATACTAAGTTGGCATTGACTGCAGATAGTAGCATTATTTAGTTTTTAGCCAGGTTTCTTACCATAATTGTGATGTGTTTTGGTTTCATCTCTAAATCGCTTGAAGCTGGCTTTGGCATAACCTGCCAAGAGATCTCTTTTAGATAGTGATGTATGGCATTGTGCTAAATAAAGTTCTTCCGACCTAAGAAATAAACTTTTTTGGCTCACTATTGTATGATTTACTAAATTTTTCCGCGAAAAGTTCTAACAATTACTCTAAGTCAAGTATTATATCTACGAAACTGCTCAAGTCTGCGAGGGCTGCCAAAAGTATTATGCTGTTTTCCAATGATCTTTGGGTCTTGCTTTGCTTAGCTCCATATTTTTGTTTTCACATACATATTTCAGAGTTGTTTCTGCTTGAACATATGAGAAAGAACTCTTACCACTCTTTTTCTATGTCTAATTTGTACTCATTACTTTGAAATTCTAGGTAAAGGTCTCTGTTTTCTATAATTCTTTCATTTTTCCATTGCCTAGTAATTTTACTTGGAATATAATTACAGAGCTGCGGGACAAAAAGAGAGAGATAGTTACCATGATGCCAGAGAACTTAAGTCCATCATTTTATAATCTTGCATTCATTGTTTTTTTTTAATAGATAAACTTTGACCGTCATTATTTATTGTGGTTTTACCAACTTGAGTGCAAGATAGGAGAGAATTCCCGCTTATGCTTCACTAAAAAGTATGTATCTCGAAGAGGACTATATATAGCTTTGCTAAATCTATAAATATAGTATCGCAACCTCTTTTTATATTTCCTGAGTAGATTAAGTTGTTCTATCCAACTTGTATCTAAAGTAGCATGTATGTACTTGGCAGCAAGTCACTAGAGAACATTAAAGTTGTCTGCGTTCGATTTCAGCCTCACCTTATAATCTTGGAATTATTAATTTTTGCTATTTGTTTGAGTGCTGTTTGAATTATTGTCGCTTGTTGCGAAGATCGCTGTGCGCGCAGCTTGTGTGTCCGAGCAGCAGCAGCAGCATGCTGTTGCAGTAATTTGGGTTAATGTCGCGTGTATTTGTCATAATTTGCCTGCGAGCTACTCGTTGCATATACTTGCCTCAACAGATTTGTCGGGGAATCTGTGTTATTTGCATTCGTAAGTACGAGTACAAGTGTGTATAATTCGTGTGCGCGAAAAATAATGCGCAAAAATACTTGTTTAAACGGTTTTTGTAAAGTTGCTGGAATTTCGAAATAAAGATCTCAGACAAGCGCACCCATTAACATGAATCGCTAAGACTCAATGATTTAGGGGATAGTGGATTTGGCGCACACACAACAACAGTGACATAAAAAGTATGGACAGATCATGTATTTAGCCATTCTTAAAGAATATTCCTGTGCCTTATGAGTTAATTAAGACGTTGAGAATATTCATTAAGATACAGTTGCTTGTTCTTTATATTTTTTATTATGTCGGAAGAGATTTCGAGTTTTTATAAAACATAAGGGAGATAAGATAAGAACTGAAATAGGCTGACATTTAACTGGCAAACCAAAGTTATAAGGATTATCAATTTTTCAACATAAAACGAAACTTCAAAAGAATATAGAAGTATCGATGTTCAGATATCCGACTATGACTAGATTCGCGTTTTGAGGCTAAAGAATAACCTATCTGTCTGAGGCCTTCATGTAAAAGTTCTGCTATTATATACCGCTGAGTGATTCAGTATCTCATAAACGGTGAGATTATTTAATTTTTGTTTGTCATAGCGGTTTTCAATGCGATCGGCAGAGAAATCGAATTAAGACTTCTTTCTTTTCTAAATGATACCTTGAATTTAGTATTCAGCTTAAAATAATGGTAGCTGAATAAAGAGCTGAATACAAAAAAAGAGGTCAGAGGTCTTCTACGAAATATTATATTCATTTTCTTAAGTTAAATAATTTTTGAAATCAAGAAGGAGAATTTGGAGATGAAATGAAATTTCTGAAGTGAATTAAAATCGATCGGCTGGGTAAAATTTTAACATGATTTCTATTTATGAATAATAATCTCATTTAAAGTTAATTAATAAAAAAAAAAAAGAAATTTTCAGAAACCAATAATTTTTATCGTGCACAGAAACTTCAATAAAATCAACAATTGTGCTTTATTAAAAATTATTATTATACTAAATTCAACAAAATCAAAAATCACTCTTTCAAACGTTTAATTATATTCAGCGCTTATTCAGCTACGTGAACTCATGCTGCAGAAGCCAAGAAATTTGTTTAATTAAATTTGTTTTTTAATCCAAAACATATGAAAAAAATCGCATTTTCCGACGTTTAACCACATTCAGCACCTATTCAGCTAAGTGATTTTATCGACTTCGAAAACGCTGCAATCGTGCTACAGAGATCGAAAGCAAACCAAGAGCACAAACGAAAAGTAAAAGCAAGAACAAAGTAGAATTTGTAAAAGCCACACCGAAGAGAATTCCATGATTCGTAAAAACTTTATGGAGACACCGTAATATTTAGAATTTTATAGCGCAGCGTGGCGTGCCATCATTATGAAAAAAACAACAAAGGCAAAGTGGCCGAGCTGTGCTTAATAAGGTATAAAAATGTAAGACCAATAAAATTTCACTTTTCACCTGTCTCCCAATGTTAGAGAAGAAACCATGAAGATAGAACTTCAGATGAAATGAAACAGAATATGAAATAGAATACATCTACGAATGTAAGTACTTCTGAGTGAGTGGTGGTAGCTAGTACTAGACGATACTAAAACTTTTAATTGAAAGTTGTTGCAGCAATTAATGGTGCGAGCAACTGCGTAAAGCTCCCCTCTTGCCATATATTACACAGCATGAAGGACTCTCAGTTATGAGGAAGTCACTCGTCTTTGTTGGTTTGTGTAGCAAAGAATTTTAAAATTGCTTTACTAAGTTGTGTAACAGCTTCTTAACAAGCAGTTTACAGTTTTTATGTGAGTATAAAAATGCAGGCAACCAGTCACGTGATCAAAAGAATCGTAGAATGTTTTATCGATCTGCTGTGAAGCGAGGGCCTGCGCGCATGTGCTCTCACGCTATGCGCTAACGTCTAACGTTTGGTGCGCAAGTCAAGTGCTGGCTGGTGAAATTTTTATTGCGCCCAAGGTGTTGGCGATGCTACGCTATTGGCGTCACCTCTGTAACATTTCACAGCTGTGCACCGCCAACTAAAGTGTACTGATTGGCAATTAAAAGGTATTAGCTTTGGGTGGAGCTGTGTGCTAGCGACTGGCGACTAGCTAAATACTGCTCAGTAGAAAGCCGTAGGCTATCAAATTTGTTCTTTTTAACGAATATAATATTGGCGAGTTTTTGAAATTTTTTATATTTTTTTGTTGGTTTAGCACTAGTGGTTTTCTAGTTATTTCGACTTGGTACTTTTTCGAAATTCAGTGAATTAAGCATTCTTGTTTAGGCACATACATGTTTAGGTATTTAGATAGACTATAACACACAAGAATTTAAGCGCTTTATTATCATCTTAATTTTTATTTTACGGCGCATTGAAAGGCTCTTGAAAGGGTTCCACCTTAACACATTCGTTCGGCTCATTGAACAAGTCAAAGCGCTACAACTAAGCACTTAATCAATGTCAACATCTTTGCTGAGCAATAAAATCATCTTCCACTGGCTGAAAGAATGGTAAAATCTAAATAAGCATGTAAGGTGGGCTGAATTCGAGTGAAGCGGATTTTATGTGCATTTGTATTTTGATTTTTTGGACAAAACATTAGAGGTAGAGGGTTATTCGTTCCTAACTTGCAACAATTTTCTCTTTTCAGTTTTGGCTTATATTTTTTCTTGTTAGGGGTTAGGACCCATAACCATCAAGAAAAGTAACGGAAATTCAGCTATAATTCTTTAAAGTGAGGTTAGCTTTTTGCAAATATATTTTAGTTGATGTTTTCTCAAGACTTAATCACAGGGATACATTTTATCCAACTCTGATCTTTCATCATTTAAGTACAGAGCAAAATAGTGGTAAAATTATGATCTTGAGGTTTTTAGCTTTAGCTTACTGGCCCAACATCAAACCTGTTAGGTCTAAAAAATTATTTGAAATTTTCCAGGTTCCCATAATAAGTGGCTTCAAGGTCGTCTACTATTACTAGACAATTGGTAATAATTATTAAATAAGTGGGCATCAAAAGATCATGGCTTAGACGTATAGGCAAGAAATATGATGCCAATTCAGAAATTGAGCAAATTTATGTTCAATTAGGTTCCCCACTCCATAGCTTACGCTTTAATTTGCAAGCAAAAATGTGCAGAATTATGATCTAGCTTCGCGACTTATCCCTTACCCAGGATTTATGGTAATTTTATTACCACAATCTTTATATATTTTTTATTATGCTTCTATGTCCAATGTGTCACCGTTAAAGCACATTTTTAAAATACCCTAACGCGCCATACAATGCTTGGGTATAATAACCACCAGCCAATACTGATGCCTTTGCAAATGAGGTCAAGATGTGAGCTGCGATAATTTAATTTCCCTTCATGCACCGCTGAAAGGTTTAAAAATAGTTGAAGAGCATCAAAGTCCGAGGTATCGTAGCCTTAGGCTGATATTCTAGAAACTAATATCTTAACACACGTGAGCGTTCCTACATCCATAACCATAATCAAGAGTATGCGCCTGGAGTAACTTGCGAAATTATCGAAGCATTTAGCACAATCGCGATAGTCACGCCGCAGCCACAGCTTTCGAGAGCAATACATGGACTTGCATACATACACACACACCTATTTATAGGCACCTACATATTCTCTGGAAGTGGCATGCAAATTTACTTTAAAATTCTGTATGGCATAATTCCTACTAAGAAACCATTCAGCCGTGTTGTCTACGCGACCCGTTGGGTTTCGGCAACTTGCCTGCCATCGCTTGATAAAGGACTTGGCTGTGGTGTTAGCAGCTTGGGAATTCTTGTGCCGCTTGAATTACATGACAACCGTGGCTGATGGCTAAGTTGATGTTGACAATGATGTGCGGATTATGTTGGCGATGATGTTGAAAAATGACGTCGGGGATAATGATATCGTTATGCAGCAAATGCCAATCAATTTGCCACTTTTGTGGCCACATAATCACCCCATGGCGGGATAGTTAAAATATTTAGTGGCTTGCGTAAAGAATGCAAAACCTCAAATGAAAATGTTTTCATTATAAACCGGCCTAAGGTTAAATTAGGTTAAGATAGTCTGGTTGACTCCGCATAGACCAGTTTTGGTCTTTTGCGATACCAGATCGAGTTCCGATATGAAATCCATGAATAGTAGTTACCCTTTAGTGCTTTGCAAGACAATTCTGGATGATATGCTTGGCTGTATCTAGAGTTGTCTGCTAATGCAGTAGAGAAAAGCTTTGCAGCTTTTCCAATAGCAAAGATCTCTGCTTGAAATGTAAAGCAGTGGTCCGGCAGTTTAAAATATTCCCTCATGCCTAACTCAGGACATTTCATGCCCACACAAACTCCGTCCTCCATTTTCAAGCCGTTCAAAAGTGGAATTATATGTTCGATGTTTGGCAAACCGCAATTTCCCAATGAACTATTCTCGAAGATCCCACATATGTGTAAACTCTACAGCGGTTAATAGCCAGATCGCCGATTTTACCGTGCAGCTTTCAGCGAAGAGGTCTATAGGTGGCAGGATTAGCACTAGTTTAGAAGCTCCCTTTTTAGTCGCTCTTAGAGATCCCATTAGGCATAGTGCAACAAGCTTCTGAACTATTTCCATTAGCTTCCGGGAGGTAGATTTTTGTAAGTCCTTCCCCGACGCTACTGCACCGTATAGCAAAATTGGTCTTACAATCGATGCATAGGGCTTATGTATGAGGCAGGGAAAATATCCCAGGTTGTATTGAGCATCTGCCTAAACTCATTTAAGACTGCCTAAAATATTTGGTGCGGTACTTGAGACAGAAACTCAAAGGTTTTTGTTGCTTTCCGAAATTTCAATTCAGTCAGTTTTTCAAACCGACTGCGCGAACTAACCCATCAAATTTTGACACATAGTTCTGAAATTTTGCACACCACCTAACTTTGGTTTTCCGATAAAGACAGACATGAACTGAAAATGTATATATTGAGCTTCTAAGCAGTCTTCAGTCAGTGACGTTTTAGAGGATTTTAAAGGCATTCGAATATTCCATTATCATTATTAGAGAAGGCATTCTTTGATACTAAGTAAATATTCCATTTTTTGCAAGAGTAGACGAATTTTAGCTCAGTGACGTCGAAGCAGGGCGGTCATGACATGAATACTTCCTTTACTTCATTCTAAAGAACATTCAGCACTAGAATTATTGTTGATACCGCCTTCGTTCGAATTTCACTTAGGGCCATTTTAACTTCAACGACAGGATCAACAATCAGTTATCAAAATTATAGGGACTTTATGCACACTTCACTCGCTGTCTATATGTATTATTTAGCAGTTGTATATACCATATGTCCAAATGTTTGTATTTGCAGCGGTGGAAGCAGAGCATAAATGGCATGGCGCATTCTAAGTCAGGCCTGGCACGTCACTCAGTCATATTCGCCAGCCGTTGGGCTTGCGCGCTTACCAACCATTCTGCATGGTGTATGCGGTGCGGGGCGTTGGGAGCTGTGGCTGTAGCTTAGTGTTGGCGGCTTTTAACTTTGTTCTTTCAAACTTAATTTAAATGCAGTTGGACGGTCAGTCAGGCAGGCAGCACCATCACGGACAAAGCGGACAGGCCAAGGCGGACACGTTGTCCGTTGTAGCGCTGCTGCTGCCGTCGCCGCTGGTGTATACCCGCTTGGCTGACTGCCCGACTTCAGACTGAATAACAATGCGTTTTTTTTGACAGTTTCGTGACACGTTAATTTTATGTTTTTATGCAGGTACGCTGCGAGCGCACATATCTCTGGCATAGGGCAGTACGGGCCATGAATGATGACGACCACAGATGCTGCTCCTTTTGGCTGTGGTCCCTTTTCGCGGTTCTTTCTATGCAAAAGAATTGATTGTCGAGAATCTTAAGTGCTGCAGAAGAGAAGTAAAAGAAGGAAGCTGTGCTTGTAGCTGTCTTTCTAGGAAAATGCGCGCTGACCTGCATCCGCCACACATTTCGCTCGAAACTGTGCCAGTGTAGTAGGCTAACAGCTTGGTGGGTAGACTGGCACACGGACGGGGGCCTGCGATATCTGTAGGTGCTGCTAATCGGCTGCCAATTGCTTGCACGGCTGACACACTGCCGACTGACGCTTCATGTGTGTCCCCGGGGTGGTTCTACATTTCTTCTAAGATTTTCTCACGACAAATTGAATTTTTATTACCCGAAAGGTTTCTAAATCGGTTTATATTGTTGCGCTGTTGGAGTGAAAATATTTTTGAGCATTTTTTGCGAGCTTGTGATTTATCGGACACTGCTTGTACGGGTCAGCGAAAAGTGCTTTGTTGGAATTTATTCAATGATTTCCAAGAATTTTTGCTTTCAGTTGTGCATATGCATGTGTGTGTATGTGCGGATTCTGCACGTGCTGCGTGAAATACTAATGTGCAACATCGAGGTCAATTGCAATTAGTTAGCGTTAGTCCGTTGTGTACCGTTATATGTATATTTGTCTTGACACACGCACAGTTGCCTACACTTAATCATCTCTTTTTGACAACAAATGCATCTATTAGCATCCGCTATAACTGCGGCCTCATGTTGTTGCCACCAAATGCAAATAATAATTGGCAACTTCTTGTCAACATTTGCAACTTAAGGTGACAGCTTGCGGTTTGCGGGTGTACGAGCACTTATTTATGAGTAGGATTAAGGGGTAAGGAGCGGATTTGCAAATATTGGCTTATACAAAGAGAGAAATGGGCACATCACGTCGTATCACTTGTGGCACAGTGGTGTATTGCGGTAAAATTCTTGGGAATTTCGACACTGTTCCTTATTTTTGAGAACACTGATTCACTAAGCCAACTCAAGATTGCTTCTGCTTTAATATCAAGACTCGAAGTGGTCATATTAAAAGTTTTGTGGGGTCTCAGAACATTACCTCAATATGTAATGTTTCATTTAGTTTAGAAAATTCTCTTGTGATATGTAATGCAATATTATACATATCATATATTGTGTTATGTTATGTTGAGTAATGATTTTTTTTTTTTTTTTTAAGGAATATAGCAAAGACTTATTGGGTACAGAAATAGTTAAAAAATGTTGTATCAGCTCTCTCTGATAATTAGACTCAAAAAATACGATTATCTGACAGTTGTTAAGTTTTAAAATTACTTGAGAAGCTGATGAACGATTAGATCGTTGATGAGCTTAGAGAAAATGTTTAAGGCTTCTTTTTCAATTTGTTACATTTTCAATCAAACAGCGTTCACAGTATTAATTCTTTGGGTGTGCCATGAATTTCGTTACATCGCGTCTATGTCCGGCAGTAGCTCTGAGTAAATAAACGCTTGACATTAAGAAGACCTAACGAATAGCTGGCAGCCAAAAGCTACAGTAACCAACGCATGAAGGACCGCAGCCCCTCCCACCAACACTGAAGAAACATACAAGCGTATATATATACATATGTGTTGGCATGCCAATCTGCGTCAATATTTAAATAACTGTGCGTGAATGTTGCCAAAGCGTGTGACCAGCACAGCGATCGTTGTCAATAGAGACACGTTGTTGTTGACGTCAAAAAATGCAGTCATAAAATTAACTTTGCCACACACATAAAATAAACAACACGCATACTTGCCACATGCTGCATGCCACAAGCTTTGCAGCTTACGTACGGCAGGCGAACAAACAAAGCAATTGAAATCGGAAAATATGGCACGGTATTGTAAATTTCGCGGCAACACTAAATACACAGACGTGAGTGTGAAATTACAAACAGCCAAAGTGCGCAAACGATTCGAATTGCCGAATGCGGTCGCATGGCCTGGTGGCTGGGCGCAAATACGTCGGCGACTGCGCGCGGCGGCGGCCAAGGGAGCGCAACAGCGCGATGCGGCGGTGGTGATAAGCGGAAAGAAAGCTGCAGCAACCTAACTAGCCCCACTTGTGCGCGCGCGTGTGTGTGTGTGTGTTCGAGTGTTTGAGTGTGTCTACTAAGTTGTTGTGGAACTTTGTGGCGGCAGCGTGCAATGTGGCGTGCGTATCCAATCAGCGATCTGCGCTTGAACGCGTGTTGATTTCATTTGATTTGAATTTTTCCCAAAGGCACACAAATTTCGCAATAAGTGCGCACACACACATATACACATACCTATACATACAGTTATATGTTTGCCTACTTAGAGCCGACCTAGCGTTATAAAAAGCTATAGTTTGTGGCATGCAACACTGCTTGTTGGGTTGGTAAAATGCGTTCGCTTGACTTCCTTGTCGCGCATTTCGTCGAAATCGTAATTGCAAACGGCGGTAGCCAATAATTTTGCACTTTATGTAGTGCTAAGAGTTTTGCCAATAATTTCTTTAATTTTTTTCCCACTTCAGTTTCGAGTATTGTTACTACTCGTTTTAGGTTTTCTTGTTGTTGTTCGACAAAATTATTGGCGCCACGCAGCTGTGAACATGCATTTTGCGTGCGCATGCGCAGCTTTTGTCAGCCAACACATCACTCCGGCCGCTTTGTTGCACCTTTGCAAAAGTTTTCCTCAATTTTCTTCCATATTTTTCTTTGTACCTTTTAGTGTTGTAATGCCTACGGTTTTGTGCGAAAGTTACTTCCCATTTTCTAACATTTTGCTTCACAATAATTGCAATCGATTTTCCTGACATCGATTTTTGTAACGTCTGCGAGTTGTCGTGTCACTTTTCTTTCAAATATTTCTTGGTAATGACAAGTATTTAGCATTTCGACACAGAGTTTGGCGCGTATTGTAGGTGTGCGCATTTTTTACTCACCTCTCAGGTATCGTACTGTAGTAGAGTAGCACCGTTGCTATTTCGTAGCAATTCAGACCGGCTGCCAGTACGCATTCCGCATCGACAGTGACAATCGGATGGCCTTTCAAATCGGTGGTGCCTAAAGGGAGATAAAAAAATGTATGTAAGTAAAAGTCAAGCATTAAATAGCAATAACAAAGTATGAAATTTGTCTAAATAAAATTAAATGATTTGCGATAGTAAAGCGAATTGAGGAAATGTGACTACAAAAGGATTAGCTCGCTTCATCGATAGTTGGATCTATGCAACAAAAATTCGCGAAGATTTGCATGCCGGCAAGATAGTACTGTCATTTCAGATTTTGCAATCAGCTCTTAAATTCTACTACATACCTGTGTTCAATAAAATAGTACATAAGTTCCGCGGGAGTCAAAATTTTCGCATTTCTGAACAATCAAAATACTTTATACACCTGAAGTTGTATGTTGATTGCCATTAAATTTGAACTCTTCACCAACTCGAAGGTAGCAGCAATATAAATTGGGAAAAGAAACCTTAAACTAATACCTCTCCAAAATGTGACCATTTGTAGCGTCAGCTTTCATCATAAGAAAAATTCTGATCTAGAGTGAAATTGATGATACTTGTATGAAGTATGATACAATTTTCAGTTGCATTCATTGTTTATTTTGTCTGCAATAGGATAGACGTATACACTTCTTGGCTTGTTTGTAGATTCGTGGGAAGAAGCAATACACTAACGGCCTTCGCATTCACCAAAAATGGCTCCGATTGACTTTCAAGTTTAAATTACTTTTGAAGGACAAAGAGATAGATTAGAGAACTGATGTGTTCTTGTTCTTAGTTCAACTAAAGTTAAGTATAAATTAAGGAAGTTCTACTTATTATATCAACATTTTTTAGGAAACAATTGAGCCGAAGTTTTCTTGAATATTACATCGAAATATCATACTCATTCACCCGGAGATGAAACTCTGACCACAAGGCAATGGTCCGCGTGTTGAAAAACTTTGGTTGCTCTGATTTCATTCTAATAATTGTTTTATTCTTTTCATAGCCAGAATAGACCCAAAATATGTGAAAGCAGTGAAGTATTGCTCTTCTTACAAGCATATATAAAAATTACGTGTCATGTTGTTTGTCCGCGATGGACTCTTAAACTACTGAATCGATTTTGGTAAAATTTAGCACACTGTGTCCAGTTTGAACCAACTTAGAATATAGAATAGTAAAAATAATTCATAAATAAAAAGTACAGTAAAGTTCTATTAAATGGACGCTCTATTTAGCGGACATCTCTAATAGCCATGCACATCGGCCGGTCCCACAATTTGTTCATGTTTATTAAGTACAATGTATTAAGCGAACAACTCTAATAACTGGACAGAAACGCTATTAGCCAGACATTGAGAGAGTAGCCTTGAATTCGTTACTTTTTTCAGTGAAATTTATTTGTATGATCATGTTCAAAATTAAATCTCAAATACAATTCCTTTGGATTCTTATACCGACGAAAACGTTTTCACAGTTTATTATATATATAATAGCATATAGCATATAGTATCATAATAGTTCTATATTTCAGGTTTCCCTGGGATGGTAATTGGTGGTCAGTCTTATATAGTATGTATTTCCTGAATGAAAAAACACTGAGTTCTTCGGCGCTTCTTCGAGTTGGGTAAATGGAGTAAAAGCTTATGGTTTCAAAAAGTACTGTCAAATTAAGCAAATTTGAATGTTTAACGAGTTATGTCCACTACCAAGTCATAATAAACGCCTTTTTGTTGGGGCTGCCCAAAAACACCGTTTATGGTAAAAAAGTTTTAACCCCAGAGTGGCTCAGTAAATTGAGACTATTATGAAATATCTTATTTCTACGAATTATTTCGGACAAGTATATCTAAGAAGATCAAGTAGATCGGTCAATTTAAGAATCTCAATTAAATATATCTTATATAGGCATACAAAATAATCAATTTTAGAAAATTCACAAAAGGATATAGTTTTCTAAGCTATCATAGTTCATCTAGTTTATAGCAATATTTTCTCCCTCCTTCCTCATATTCGTGAAAAATGTTATACACTGAGTGCACTTTAAATCGGTCACGCTAGACTGAATAGATTCTGAGACGAGTGCACTTGCTGAAAAGTTTCAAATACAAGGAGACGCATGGAGATGTGAGTGCATTCTCTGAGGGAAAACACAAAACTGCGGCCATCAAGTAATTTGCATGTCAATTAAATTTATTTCATTTACGCTGCAAATGAACTTGACACAATTATTGCGGCCAGACAGCACGCTACCAACGTTCACACAGATGGGCGGTTAGGCAGCCAGCCACCCAGCCAACTAACCGCATGCCGCCAACTAGGCAAACAACCGCACAACAACTCATATGGGTGCGCTCATAACAGCAGCAATATCAAAAACAACAACAACATTAGCTATGCACACATACATACAAACACTTAAAGTGGTGCACCTGTAAGCCATGCTACTTGGCTATCAGGCAATTTCTCGCACATTGGGTGGTCAATTAAATGTTAACTTGTTAAAATGCGCAGAGCACACACACATACACGCGTCTAGATAGGTGCTTAATTGCTTTAGAAAAAAATGGATTAAAAGTAGTGAGTGTCTTCAACGACTTTATTGTCGACGCTAATGGTGGCGGCATTAAAATTGATTTGGCAAAGTGTTGCACGTAAAATTGAACGACACTAATGAAAATGAAATGCCAGTCTATCGCGCCGAGGTGTTTAAGAATTTCACTTCCATCGCAAATAAATTCATAAATTTATGTTATGACAGCACGGTGCTGCCTTGGGAGATGCGGTGATGTGATCTGCTGATGATCAGATGATCACTAGTCACAGCAGGCAACTATTGCGGCGATTAACATGTTGTGGCAAGCATAAACACTCGAGCGTGTGCTTAGCTGGCGGTTGGGTGTGTGCAGCAAATGAAATGCAAATCAATTTGCGCTGGCGTGGCGGTGCGCATGTGAGCGTGTGCGCCGGCGCGCACGTGAATGGCAAACAAATTGATAACAAATTTGGTTTAATAGTTTAGTGGAACGATAGCAGCGGGAAATTTTATAGCGAAAGTCCAATTTAGAATATTTACCAAATCCAATATGCATGAGCGAGTCGGGTGTTAATGAGAAATATGCAAAATAGTCAGCGCGACCGGAAAGGCTTGTTGCTAAATGCAAAGCAGGTAAATAAAATGCCCGAATTTATTGAAGCGGATATTGTGTTGATTGAAACTTACCTGGCAGATAAATACCCGAAGTGGTTAAGAGTTTCTCGGGGATTTCGCTGATTGAAGCAGGTGGCACGATTTCACACTCAAATTGATCTGCAATGGAGACAAATTTTATTGTTGTTATCATTTGCATAAAAGTATGGTTGTGTTGGGTAAAAACGTATATGTATTATATATAAAAAGGTGTTTATGTATGTTATTTCCTGTTTTTAATCAATTCTATTCATCAATTGTTTAATTGCCATGACGAATAAGAAGCTACAATTTTTTCAATAATTTGACATTCTTCATAATTATATATTTACTCTCATATTGTAACATGCTAAGGTATAAATATTAAAGCATAATATTATTAAAATAGTATAAAAGGTTTTAAAAGTTGTAAAAATTTGGCCACAATCCTTGGAATCCGCTTGTTTTTTTGTACATTAATGGGTGGGAATCATTGGTACATATTGATTCCATAAAACTTAAGCCGGCTATAATAATATGGTATAAGTGTAAAAGATCGTTTTGCTTCGTTCAAACATCTCAGCTTTGTGATGAAAATGTCATATTAAATCGAAAGACTTAAGACACGAACTTCTTATCTGAAGAAAATGCATTACGAGTTTTTTCAATTTACTCATTACTAGAAGGTAATTAATTTGGAATATATTTAAGATTTTCAAATTCATCAATTGGTAGATAGTTACACCAATAACTTCGGTGCTTTAATATATACCTACTTATTACCAGATAATATTTTATATATTTATATCACTACTCTTCAGTAAGTGAATAAAAAACGAATGGAAAATAAATGAATATATATATGAATATAGAGCGCGAGGTCCTGATTAATCGACGGATTTGGAAAATAAAATGTACAAACAAAACAAATGATTTTACTAAAATTTGTCACAAATTACCTTGAAAGGAGAAAAATAAGATCGCTTCACAAATTTCCGAAAAATCGTGACCACCAACCTTGAAAACAATGTTTCGAGAAAAGCGCGATCAAAGATTGAAGTAGTCGACTGATTTAGCCTGACCGGTTGCTGTCTTAAAGGTTCTATTGCGATTGCCTTGAAACTTTGGGAAACATGTAACCCCTTAAACGACATTAAAAACTGGATTTTAAGGGGCTATATGCAGTTAGAAGGTCGAAAAAGGGCATTTCCTTGAATTATTCTGAGGAAACTTTTAAATTTATTTATCCAAAATTTCGGCCTTAAATTGTTTTTAAAAAATATTTATTAGTGTGAAAACATCTTCGATTAATTACTATAAAATATGTTTAAGAACCCATCTTGAGAAAACGGTTTTCAAGTTTAGCACTCAACGGATGCCCAACGGATGGACCATCCGACTCGTAGCCGCGAATTCTTTCGAATAATTATAAAAATTTACCATTAAGTTTGAAGTTTCTGCGTTTTTTCATTGAAAAAAATAGAAACTTCAAAGTGGATTTATATATAGTCTCAAATGGAAGAAACTTTTATACTTTAACCAGAAATGTAGGCAATAGTCTATTGAAAATTTGAAAAGGGCAGTAGATAAACTTATTGCCAACATTTAGGCGCATTGTAAATTTCTACATGAAATTTCAAGCAAATTTTGTTTGATACATAATTTTGAAAAATGTAAATAGTGTGTTATTCTAGAAAAATAAGTCACATTTTAAAGTTCAGGCACTCTGAAACGCTCTTTCAAATTTGCGTGTAACTTCGAAAGTATTTACCGGGACAATATGAAATTTTCTGTGTGTATCCTTAAATATATGTTCATAAAGAAAAAAAAAATTTTGGAAAATTCTAACTGTAACCCTGTGGCCTAAACAACATTTGCAAATAAAGTACGTTTGCTGGCTTGAGAACAATTTGCATTTAAGAGATAGATTCAGATTATGTGTTGAAGCTTACTGACTGGAAAAATTTGATTTTTTGAAAACCCTAGACTGGTTTAAACGCTTCAGGGTCAACTAGCGTAGAATATATATATTTTTATTTTTAATACATATTTTGCTAGGCTATACCTTAAAAAGTAACATACGAAATTTTGAAATCAATATTTCAAATAGTTTTTGAGTTGCGCTATTCTAAAGTGTTGTTGTTTAGTCCAATCAGTTCCATCAGTTTATAAACATATAAACGCTTTTTTATTGTTTGTGAATTTTTTGTATATAGTTCCCCATGCAACACACTAGTTTTTTGATCTGATCAAAAATAATATTTTGGCAAGCTAAATTCGATAAAAAATTTTAATTGAAATTAAATTTCTTTTTAAATACCGCCATTTGGCATTTTTTCTGCTACAGGTTATTCTAATGAAAGATGAGTCGTCAGAACTCCTGTGTAACTCAAAAAATATTTAATTTTTTCTTAAATTTTTTTTACTGTATATTTTTAGAATTTGTATTTATAGATTTAGTAGTTTCGGAGTTGTTGTTATTTGATGTAAAAAACACTCCGCGGATGCGGATATAAATCTCTATCTGTGGCGACTTCCTTAATATAGGGCTACAATGTTTGTTGGTATTCTTTTCAATAATTTAATTTTATTTAATTTTCGAAACCAGAAGTAAAGTGAAAGAGTAATGAGAATGTCAAAAATAAGGAATGGTACTATAATAAGGTACTATAAAAACAGAGGTTTAGTTTTTTCATAAAAATGACTTGAGCATTTTCTTCTGTCATTGCTCTTGTTGTAGCTTCAGCGAATATTCGAAATAACTGTACGTTTTTGGTTTTGTTATCTGTTGACTTTTGTCAGATAAATGATTGCAATTTAATTGTGTGCTTTGCACAATAATTTCTGCATTGCCACACATTTTTTAACTTGAATAATTTCTGTATTTTTGCCAGCGCCGTGACCACATAGCCGCCTGTGGCATGTGTAGGTGTCAAGGTGCATTAATTCATTTAACACATTCGCGAGACACACGCACACATGCGCATATGCATATGGGCCACCACCTGCAACAACATTATGGCGACATGCAACAAATGCGCGCTGCCACAATGCACGACACTTCGCCGAAACCGAGTGTGGCACGTACATACATACACACTAATATGCGAATTTTCAAAGCTAATTTCAGTGGGCAGACTGAACAATTTTCGAACTGGTTAACTTATTTACAAAACACTCGCAAGACATTTTTGCATTAATGCAACTTTACACACATGAGCACATATGTTGCAGTTGTAGTATGTATGCAATGTGTGCAGTTTCATGTTTGTTGCGGGCGTTTGCGCGTTTATGTGTGTGAGTGTTTGTCTTTCTGGTATTTGGAGCAAATATGTATGTGGCATGAAAGCATTAAACGTTTTTTACATAAAAATATGTAAACACACACATACACACACAGGCGTCTAATTGCACGCTTTTTACTTTGTGTGGCACAGCAATCGATCGTTTCCGATTGCTGCCACCAAACAAGATGGAGTAATTAAAAAATGTGAGCGTGCAACCAACGCAATCGCAGCGCGCACCTGCAACAATGCGCGCTGCAACTGCGACAAACAAACAACTTACACACACACGTATGCATTAATGTCATGCATGCAACTTCATGCACTTTTATTGTCGCAGATATGCAATTTAATCCTTGCCATAAAGTGCTCCCGCCGAGTAAAGCCCTCTTTGGCAAGCCTCAGGTTGGCGGCGACGGTCTTCCAAACGACAAGTACAGCTCTGCCAGCTCCCATACTTAAGTGTGCGCGTAAGCAATTCATTTGCCGATATGCCAGTGGCAGTTTGTTGCAGTGCTGGTGCCGCACTTCGCCATCAATGCCAAATCGAATTTCAATGCAGGCGCGAAACGCCATTTGCCATATGTCTTCGGTTGAGCGCGTAGCTGTTCATATGCGCGCGCTGCAAGCCTATTCAGAAAGCTACCATATACAGTTGGCGCTAAAACTATTACGGCAGCGAGCAACTTAGAGATTATAAACAAAGAGAGACATTAGTCGCTGGGAAACTTATACAGTTACAAAATGTATAGAAATCGACAAATTTTGTCGAACTGAAGCTCCAGATATCAATATTATTTCATAAAACTCTCAGATATAAAGCTTTCTCGGAATTGAGGGTCTTTATTGGTTTTGAATCAGTAGTTTGTAAAAAGGAATATTTGTGTTAGAAGAGGTAAACTTAAAAAAAAAAAGAGAGAGAAGATAACATAAGTGGAGCAGGGGTCACAAAAGATATCTATGATAGCATAACAATGGACCCCATACTCATCAAACACGTCACTCCGGGCGAAATGAACCTAAACCGGAAAAACCAAACTTTGTTGAATGTACTGAAGATCACCTCAGCCGAGGCTCATGTATACCATGTGTATGCATTAGTATGCTTGTGTTGGCCCAGCAGCCTATTTTGAAGTTGATAATAAAGATTCAAAATAAAATTCATTTACACATATACCATATATACTACTGTGCCCAAAAAGAATTATTTTTTTTAGGTTGGTAGTACTGTCAGTCACATTTACGTATTTCATGTCAAAATATTCATTAGTGTTTGAGATACGTGTCGTTTTGTGAGCTGCTAAAAGTGAGTTTTTCGTTTTTGCAATGTCGAAATTTGTTGAGCAAAGAATTTGTATCAAATTTTGTTTACGGAATCAATTTTCTGCCGCGGATACGTTGAGGATGGTGCAGAAAACTTGTGGTGATGAGCCTGTGTCTAAAAAAATGTTTAAAAGTGGTATAGTGAGTTCCAAGCCGGTCGTGAACGTGTCGAAGACGAAGAGCGTCCAGGGCGACCATCAACCTCAACCAACGAAGCTCACGTTCAACAAATCAAAGATTCGGTGTTGAAAAACCGTCGATTAACAATTAGATACCTTGCTGATGAAGTTGGCATATCGAAAGGCTCAGCCAATACCATTTAGAGTAATGGTTTGGGCCTCAAGCGCGTCAAATCTCGACTGGAAAAAAAGGCGACGCGTTGAAGTGTGTGAAACGATGCTTTCCGACTACCAGGGTCATGAAAAGCATTATAACTGATGATGAGAGGCTCGTGCCAAAAGAGAGCCGAGACCAAAAATATCGCGCCAAAGTCGCTCAAAAATCAAGGTCATGTTGACTGTTTTCTTCGATTATCRTGGTGTTGTGCATTATGAATTCCTTCCAACCGGTCAAACAACAAGGAATATTATTTGAACATTATGCGCCGTTTGCGTAACGCTATCCGCCTAAAAAGGCCGGAATTATGGAAAGACAATTCTTGGTTTCTATTACTACTATCCCATTCGTGATCATTTCGCCAAAAACTCAACCCATATCATTCCGCAACCACCATATTCACCTGATCTGGCGCAGTGCGACTTCTGGTTGTTCACCGAGCTTAAAATACCGCTCCGGGGACACCGTTTTTATGGGATATTCAAGTCGCAGCGAAGACGGAACTGAAGGCCATCACGGAAAGTGACTACAACCAGTGTTTCGAGGATTGGAAAATCTGTTGGAATAATGTACTACATCTAGTGGGGATTACTTTGATGGGGACTGATTTGGATTGATTTGGAAGAATAAATAAAGAATTTTTAAAATAAATACAATGTCACCTTATTTCCTGAGTTTGAAAATCAGAAGCCTTCTTAAAACTTTTCTAATGTTTTAGTTCCATATACGCTTTATTTTTAACTTTTTCGAGGTTCTGCGCTTTTTCATAAGCTTTGATCTGTAATTCTACAACTTTTTATAGCATATATCATTTCCAAATGGCAGTTCTAAATAGCTGCATGTAAAAACGTTATTATGAAAATGAAACAAATCTGTCATTGCCAGATTTTTCCAAAAGCTTTTCTTAAAATTTGACTTATGGAACATTCTTAAATTCTCACCACCCTAATGTGTTCTCTTCAAGGGCTTAATAATCTTTTTATAACAAATTTTTACCTTTTTATCACAAATTTGCAAAAATGTTTGAAATTTTTTGCAGAAATAAATATTTCTAAATTTTTGCGCAATTAATTAAGTAACCGTTAATAAGTGGGAAATGTGCCTTAATATGAAATTATCATTGGAATTTTCTCTCATTCTTCAAAATATTTATGAGTATCCGCAGCATCCGAGGAATGGAAGATAATTTGCAAATTATATAATATTTAAATCATCTGTTCTTCCTGTATTTTAACCCTTTACAACCTGTAGTATGTAAACTTTTGTTGCAAAGTGTAAGTACATCTAATTCGGTCATAAGCATATGCGCGAGGCTCTGCTCAGTAGGTCAGAATGAAAAATGAATAAAGAATTCCTATTTCCTTTTGATAATTTTTTGACAAATTTAATGCATTTACCGTGTGTTTAGCATAAAACTCTACTCCAACATCACCAGCATGAGCACAATCAACACCAGCGACTAACATATCACTTCAAATATCGATATTTTCAATATTTTGTTCAATATGTCCCCCGCCGCCTCGTCATCGCTTGCGCGCGTTCACATTGTTGTTTGCCTCTGCTTTTGATCAACTTGTCTTGCCTTGGCTCGTGCAAGTGTAGCGGCCACCACAGCAGCTGTCGCATTATGGCCGTTGCCGATTGGCGGTTTTGCGGTTTGCAGCGCTTAAATGTGTGTCTTAAATTTTTTAATGATAGCCAATTCGACTTCTTTGCCAGTAGTTGTGGCATAGTTTTATAATTGTAAACCACTTTATCGATGTCCGTGTGCGTGTGTGTGAGCGTTCGAAAAGCGAAATGAATTCCGCGTGTGGGCGAAATTAGTGGTGACTTCGGCATGCGCAGGCGTAACGGTTTCCGTTGGAAATCGCCACATCGTTTAAGTTTCGCTTTTGTTGAGAATGCTGTTGTTGTGGTTTTGCGTTTGTGCATACTTTCGATTAAAAAAAATTTGGTCTCCATTCATATTGCTGACGAAAATATTTTTATGCTCTTGGACAATATAATTCAGTGTACGCTTGCCACAAAAGTTTTAATCAAAATTTGTCGTAAATAAGTTAGTTTATGAAACCGGGAAGTAAGGCTCTGAGAAATGTGACTGACGTAGTAGAAATTTTTTGTGTTTATATATATCTATATATATACTATATCCACCAACAAATCAGAAAAAAATTTTTTTTAGGATTATTACTTTTTCTTTGAAAAGACATTTACACTTCAGAATGACTTAAAAAGTTGAATTTTGTATCAAAAATCTTACTCTTTCTCATTATTTGACCAAAAATTCAAAAAGGTTGTGTGAAAACTTCAAGTCGGAAAATGACAAAGAAATGACCACAGCTTAAGAGAGGAGAGACGAAAAGTGGAAAGGGGCAGTAGAAATTTGCGTGGCCACCGAGTTTGTTTCTGGGAGCGTTCGATATAAAAAGGTTTAAGAAACTAATCGCTCTTCGCAGAAACACATTACGGTAGTTTGTGGGATTTTATGTACGTCACTGTAGACTTCGGTGTCATCTGCATAGAGTTAAGTTACTGCTGTAGTGATCTGTGTCGCTTCTGTAACCTAAGAGCAGAGTCATCAGAGTATATACTTATTTCTGGAGACAGAAGAAGGAGTCAGGCTATCGCGCAAAGAAAACCGGTGAGACAGTACATTACAACAATTAATCTAGGAGCTTTACTAAACCTCTTTGATTTGGTTGGGCTAAACCAAGCGTTTTGATAACAGGAGAGGGTGTGTTCCTTTAATTTCAATCTATAAAAATATCTACAAATTTGTTTTGAAGTGTTTGCTCCTTGGTTTTCAATCATCACTTTCAGGCCCAGGAGGCTGTTATTAAAAGAATAAGTTGCTGTACCCTCTTCTTGCCGTTCCCCTGTTAAATTAAGTTTGGAGCAATGTCTTTCAGTAGATCCCACGGAGGTTTCAATATGGGCGCTACAAAAGCAGACCGATAAGGAGAGCAAACGACGTAATTTTTTACCGTTCTTTTGATATTTCTCTTCTATAAGATTTACCATTTTATCACGAATGTACGATCTAACAACGAGTTCTCAACTTTAAGAGCTCTATGTCCAATTAATGGTCGTCATAATCGCCTTGTCAGATGAAAAATTGAGCGTCTAGTGGAAAATATTGAACCAATAGGCGATATGAAATCAAATTGACGCAAGACCACCATAATCGTCGTATGTTCGTGATTTGGGTTGAGCAATATCTTGAAAATGATCCGGATTTTCATCGAGAAATCATCTTCAACGTTGAGGCTCATTTCTGGCTGAATGACTTCGTCAGTAAGTAAAATACGTCTCAGGCTTGGCCATACGTAATCCATGAGTCACCATTGCATTACAAAAATTTACGGTTAGGTGCGGTTTACGGGCCGGCGGCGTCATTTGGCCGTACTTCTTCTATGATGATCAAGACCCACACGTTACTGTGAATGGGAATCGCGACCGCTCAATGATATCCGAATATGTTTGGCCCGAATTGGATGATATGGACTTGGACAATATGTGGTTCAAACAGGACGGCGCCACAAGCCACACACCGAATGTCACAGTCCATTGGCCGCCTCGGTCGTACGCTTTTACGTCGTTAGACTATTTCCTGTGCGGCTACGTCAAGTCTATGGCCCATGCCAATAAGTCAGTGACCAACTTCATACGAATATCGAACGTGAAATTGCAGCAGTAGCGACCGATTTATACTTGAAAACCGTCGAAAATTGGGTTCAGCTTCTGTACTTTGACAAGCGTGTCCGTGGTAGCTACGCAAAAGAAATCGAGGGCCATACAAAGAGATGTCGAATGTAATTTCACGGGGGCTTCACGTGGGGTTTCCTGATTACACTCGGGTCTAACTCTAGTATTTTAGATATAATTTTCTCGTCTAACGAAATGAACGATTGAAAATTACAAAGAGGCAAAATATTTGAGAATTAGATCATAAAGATATAAGAAGCGGATAAAAAGTGTTGACTTAAAATTAAAAATTATAGATCTTAGAATGAGATTAACATGCATTACAAAAACAAACACAACATATACTAAACATCTTTGCCTAGACAAAAACGTGTAATTTTGACGCCGTCCAGAACACCGCAAGCCTTTCAACTACGCCGACAGTCGATTAAACTAATCATTAGGCAAGCGGGGCAAATGAAAAATGTTGCACCTGCCTAAACAGATCGTGCGCGACACCGTAGCCATTTATTAAAGTAAACATGGCAAAATTTTAGCAAACAAATAAGTGGTCTAGTACATATAGTAAATATGCTATTAAGCTATGTATGTTCGCATATACTCTCCTGTGTTTATGTATCTTAGATTTGCAGTTGATTGCAAGGAGCGCAGCAGCAATGCCTTGCCACTTATCTCGAGACAAATGTAAAAATTTGAACGGAATTTTGGACTAAGTAACATGTGGCTTAGGCGTACTGTTAGAAGCATGAACAAACACACCCATATATGTACATAATAAATGTATGATCTTGCATGAATGTGTGTAAAAAATAAAATAGTAACAGCAACAAGTGCAACATTTGCATTCAAATAACAAAAGCCGCGCAAAACTATACAGAACGGTAAATATATTTACCTACATAAATATATGTGCATATGCGCTTACAAGCAAGCGCAGCGAATTAATTTGTTCGCTTTGGGCATTTAATTGAATATTGGAAAATTAAAGTTGTTAACAGCTTTTGGCGTTTGGCTGAAAACGTTGCATGGAAAATAAATAAAAAAATATTATGAAACGATCAACTAACACACACAAACATATTTACATACATAAATACTCGTTAGCCTATCCACACACATATAAATATTATATATATAAATACAGACAAACAATTGCATATTCGCAGCGCCACAGCGCGAAGCTGCGCTCATAACAGCAGCTCGAATAATAACAATAATAATCATAGTGTTTGGCAAATGATAATAGTAATATTGATAATCGCGTGTTGTTGCCGCATTGTGCCAAAACAAATATGCTGAATAAAAGCGCCACCCCCCACAAATTGCCGCCGGTGCACGGTGTCTGAAAAAACGCTGTTGTTGTCGGTGTAAGCAATATATAAATAACGGCATTGTTGTTGTAATTCAAAGAAAACAAAACCATCAACATTCGATATCAGCAGAAAATTTGTTAAACAACGCAGACTAACCAAGGCAAGCCAATCGTCTGCACTTAATCATTTCGCGCATAGCGGCGTGATTACAGAGTTGCCATGTTGCAAAAACTTTACCTACATGATATTGTGTGTGTGGAAAATATTTTTGGAAAAATGTAAAATTTTATCGAGTTAATGAGGCTTTGTATCACATAGAAGTACGCGCAGTGTAGCCTAGATTTAGGCGGTTTAGAGTTGAAATGTTTGAAAATTATTAGTGTGAGATTGAAAAATATTTACTTACACTAACACAATAAATATAAATTTCCGCTTTAATATTGTCATTTGTGAGTTTTTGCGCTTTGAAAGTATTCACTGCTTTGATTCTCATATAAGGAAGTACTTCAAAGAAATTAATGAACCATTTGAGAAAGATTTTTCGATCACGCAGAAACCAAATAGTTGCCCAGAGCTTACCAATCCGGGATAGCTCTGGCTCCACTAGCATACCGTAGCTTTCGTGGTCACATATCTGGCGGCTATATCGGCGGGTTCTATGAGCAAAATTATATTGAAAGTAGAGGTTGGTATGCTTCTTAGTACACCACCTATGCTGATTCAGCTCGGAGTGTTGAATATTCTTGAGTTTCTTAGTATTATAGTAATGCTTACCATCAAACAAAGATCCCGTGGAACTCAGTGAACTTAACTGTGATGTCCTAGAGTCACAAGTCACTTGTTTGCCAAAAGTTCCTTTAGAACAGTACAAGGCAACCGATGCCTTTTTGCCTTTTTGTCGATGTTAGACTTTCAAAAAAGCTTCTTATCTAAGATAGGTCTTATTAGCAGGTTGGAGGCGAACGTTCCCCATCAAAGGCAGTGGTATTTACGAGGTCTTATATCTTCGTCTGAACAAAAATAGCTCACTTTTGCTAGGGTGTTCCAGCTGCCCACTTTGTCGCATTGCTGAGTTAGCTCATACACGGTACTCAGGCATTTTCCTTTGACTTCGTTTAAATATTCAGTTATGGCAACCCTGTTGCAAAATAGTGCCACTGCATTGCGCCGCAACTGCAGTCGTCGATACCTTTTCGAGAAAATATTGGCAATTGCAGTTGTTTCTCCTCAAACGGTTGTTGTATTGCGTCGTTATTTTTAGCAATCGCTGCATTCGGCAGCAGTTAGCAATGTTGTTGTTATTGCATTTGGGTTTATATTTATTTGCTGCTGTTGTTGTTGTAATTTTTGTTTATCGCTGCATTGTGGCGCTGCACAGATTTATTGACTGTTAATAAAATTAATGCGCTGATTTGGTGCTCTGCAGCGCTTTTATGCGCTTTTCGTGCCACACAAATGCCGATGCAGCGTTTCGGGCGATATTTGGATGAACGACGAGTGCGAGCCAAGCGCACAACGAATTCCCGTTAGAGATAGGCCCGCCAAGTGGTAAAGGGAGGCATGCCGCGGTTATTAAGCTGATGATGGTGGCGGCGCTGACGTCGCTGGTGTCGGCACTAGTTGTTGTTGTTGTTAACGCGATGCGCGTCTGGTGATAGGCACCAAATGACTGGGCAATGTGTCGGGGCGATTTGTTTGCCTTGCAAGCGAAGCGAAACAAAAGCAAATGCGAAAGCAAAACCTGGGCGTTGAAAAAGCGAGCAAAATGAAGAACCGACCTGCTCAAAAGTGAATATTATTATGAGCGAAGACAACAACAGCAATACAAATTATGATAACAATAATTGTAAGCGCCGGGTCATTTGAGCACAAGCAAACAAAAACAAAAACAAACTGTGGCGCATGAGGACGGTCGCTTCGTTGATCGGGTGGAACATGGAAGAGGTGTGGAGGAGTGAGTGGTGAAAATGCGGCGCGGAAATTATGTGAGAGTCTGTGGCGGTCGTTTATGCGCGTATTTATTTATTTATTTTGCTTTTAATAGTCAAAACATTGGTTTTGTTCTTTTTATTTATTCACTACTTCCTTAAGTGCTTTCTTCCCCATTTTGATTATCGGAAGTTTAATGGCAAAATGTTTTCCCTTTCACTTATTAATCACTGTAAATGGCCGATGCGTACAATTTTATTTATTTACTTTTTTAAAAAAATTTATTTGAGAAACTGTTTTATATTTTTTATGATTTTTTTTTTATTTCTTGTACGGAAATTTAAGGCGTAGGAATTCATAGTTCGGCGATATCTGGAGGTTGTTTTGCGTTGATGCACTTTTTTTTTCAACTTTTGAATTTTGTCGCCTATGGGCTATTATGTAGAGAGTTCTTTTATGTTTGATCAAGAAGAGTTTATCGAAATTACTTAACACTGTGAGTTTGTAAGGATATAGAGTTTATAGAATTAATTCAGTGTTCCAATACTTTGCTCAACACTGTTCCAAGCTTTAAAAAACCGAAACAACTAGCCCAGTTCCAAACTTTGAAACCAAACTGAAGCAATCAGCCTAAAAATTATCTCCGGGTGGGGAGAAGTTCACCGCTTTATATGGTTGTCGGTTCGTCACTATAATCCACAAATATGGATCACTTAACTATTTTATATCCTTGTTCGCACAAATTATTCCAATAAAACAGTGAAACAACATGTGTTGGTCAGGTTCGACCTCAAAAACATAGTGATCCCTGAGTTCATCTACACTTAATCGCGCATCAAGATTACTGTAGTAGTGTTTCGTAAGTAATTCGTCTACACCGAAGCTATAATAGCCTTTACATGTGAGTTTCTTATGACATAAGAAAATGTAAAAGAACTTATCTTGATTTTGGGCGCTTATTTCGTATAGCAGCTATAGGTTATAGTAGTCCAATTTACACTATATTTGAAGCTTGTAGTACTGTAGTATTTCGTGAAGATTTCTTGAGACACATGAACATTTTCGGAGGGTACGGAAAATAAATTGTATATTCCATACTTTAGAATTTTGCCTACATTTAGGCACATTTCCTACATTCGGCAAATGAGTAGCTTCTTCGGGCCAAAAGGACGCGTGCAAATTTTCAGACTGCTAACTCAAACACAGTGAGATCTTTGTGTATAATAAATTTCGTATGCCGGGAAACTGCCGAAAATGTTGCCTACATTTAGGCGTGAGAAACACGAAGAAACAAAAATTTGCACAAAGCTCGATTCATAAATTAACCCAAACAAAAATTATTGTAAGGAAAAAAAATTAACTATGTGGTAATATCTCTTTAAAAATTTAGCGGTACGCATACAACAAAAGAAGGGCTATTGGCTTTAAGTAGGGTGACTTGTATAAAATTGCACTAAAATATTTGCTTCAAAGCCGCACTTTCTCGAAAAGTATGTAAAAAGCAGAAAATTTATGCTAAGTGGCAACTCTGTAAGCAAAAACATGTAATAAATGTTATTTAGTGCATAGCTAAAAAGGTACTATTTCACTTTATTTACCGTTATTATTGCTTTATTTTGCAACTGCAACAAACAGTGACACTCCAGCAATATCGCAAACTTTTCCTTTCATATTCACTGTGGCAAGCGGCAAGTGGTATATGTAGTACGTATGCAAAAGAATTGATTGAAAAATTGCCAAAGCAATCAATCAATCGTGTTTTGTTTTACGACAAATAAATAAATACTTCACCTTGTGCTTGTCGCAATGGCGCAGGAAAGCGTCTGGTGCGCATGCTCACCTGCTCAACTGTTGAGCGAACAAACAAAGGCAACGAGTGCAACGCCTTCTATACAACAAATAAAAAGGAAGGGCGTCTATTGCCGCCAGCGACAAGTCTGGTACGCGGGCAACATAAATACAACAGATAAATAGGGAGTTTCGATGGGTGAGGTGTGAGTGCGAGAAGTGTAGATATACACCTAAAAGGTACCGCTATAGACAAGAGGGCCGGCAAAAGCGCGAAAGCACAAAATTAAATTATGTTTATTTGTTTTTGTAAAATTGTAGTTTTAACTGCATTTAAAAATGATTTGTTTATAGAAACATGTAATTTTCGAACTGTTTCTCTACCCCGCCTATTCTTCTCACTCTTCCTATTTCACCAAACATCCAATTTATGGCTTTGCGAGTCGTAATTTATGAAACATTCCTCTCAAAAGTCACTCATACGCCAGCGTGCACAGCGAAAGGTGGCGCACTCGCCTGCGCCTGCAACTACATAAGCTGTGCAAATTGCATAATGTGCAACTCTGGTGCATTTAAAACTGTACTTATGCAGGCTTTAAATGAAATCTACAACAAGACCATGTCTCCCCGGCTTGTTGCCTGCCACAGTCGTTCGCCACATACTTTAGTGAAATTAAATGACGACAAATGAATAAATTGTTGCAGCAATGACAAGCAACAATGTCGAGCAAAAAATATGCTGGCGTGCCATGTCTAACAAATATGTTAGCTATGTTATTGTTGGCTGCAGCATGTGCGCGCTGTACAAGGTAAGCAATGTTGCAACAATGATAAAAACGTCAAAAAAGAATTGCTGGCTCTAACAAGCGTACAATTGTAGTACAAAAGCGGAAATGAAGACATTGGCTTATTGAACCATATTATAAGCACACTCGTGTGTGTGAATGTGTGAGATATGTGATATAGATTTGACATATATGAAAGACATTCAGCTATATTATACAGTCGTCTCACGATTCCTTCCGGAAAAACTTTTGTTTGTAACTAAATGGATTCGTAAGTTGTTCTCTCTCAAAATAAGTAAGACAAAGACAGTCCGCGAACATGTTGTACCGGTCGAACTTCGGCATATACCTTAGTTGGCCTACAAACCGATTAATCAAAGTCAAGTCCTTGTATAAAAACTTGGTATCTTTTGTATATAATGGGACCTTCAGATCCCTATGTTCCAGTGTGAAAACAAACAAAATTGAACTACAACCACGCCTACCTCCCAAATAACAGAATTTTAAATTCCATGCCCCTAAAATCGGCCACAGTAAGACCCAAAATTATCAAAAGGGTAAAATAACTGTTCAACCCCTAGATACCGAACCATTTTCTACTAGGAACACTTAATGGGAAATCTCGATTAATCTGTGAGATATGTAATTGAAACTCGGAAGTAGTTCTTTGCTAATAGCAGTAGACATATTGGCCAAAAGTGGGTTGAATCGGATGAAGACTTGTCTTAACATACAGCTAATATAGCCATATAGCTAATGCAAAGAGTTCCGAACTTCCGGTTGACCTTATAAATCAGGAAACGTCTAAGTTATCTTAGCAGAAAAGACAGAGCGTTTTCTCTTAGTAGTAACAAGGTATCTTTGTACCTATGATGTTCTATATAAAGTCGAATAAAAACATGCACGAGCAATCACATAATTAATATCACGATTTTCGAACATTCAGCTCACCTTACTCGATATATATTGGTGATGGTAAGTGTAGAAACACTATTAAAAATTGCTTCACTTGTACGACTATTATGCAACTTTCAAACTTCCATTTATATTGAATGAATCACCTCTACTCAAAGTAAATAATAATTTTCATTATGAAAGATATGTCACTCAGTATCTGAGTTTAATATTTATAAAATCTCCAGCTTTGTTCCTTGCGAATTCCAAGAGTATAAAATGTTCGGGCACACCCGAACTTATCGTTTCATTTCGTTATTGTATTATGGAGGGAGCCTTCTTTTGAGGCTTCAAAAAATCAATTTTTTTTTTGCTTAAAGCTCTATAAAAATAATCTAAGAATATTTCCCCAAAGTTATAAATTAGAATTCGAAATATTGTCGAAGCTAGAAGGAAATGGTGACCGAGCGTTTAGGAAATATTTGAGCGCTTGAGCAGAAAGCGAAAACTTTGACGCGCGATTTGTCGGTTTTTCACTTTTAAGCTTTTTCTTAATTGGAAGGCATGATAGAAAAACACTAAACGTCGTATGAAATTAAAAAGGGTACAATTTGTTATCTTTGACATTAAATTTTCTGGTCAAAAGTTTTTAAAATTTTATTATTAACAAATATGAATCTCTTTAAATTTTTTGTTTCCAATGGAAATTACGACCTGCATCCTGCCAGCCGCCCGAGAATGCATCTGGTAATTGCTTCCCAAAGTCAGAATATCATGATGTTTAAATATTTAACTATAAACACCAGAAATTTCGCTTTAATAAATAATTTCTTTTACTTCTAAAAAATTCTCTTAAAAATCGATTCAATTTCTATTAGTAAAGGTGAGATATGTGACCTTTACAATGGTTTTATATATTCATAACTGCATTACTCAAAAGTATAATTTATGTTTTTAAAATTTTTGCGATTCTCAATTATCTGCGCGCCTGCATGTACGCAACACTCATTAGAAATCTAGGACTGTATATGGTATAGTAATATGAAAATTTAGAACTGCGATAGTGAAATCTTTTTTTATAAATAATTAAAAAACAATTTTGAAAACTTTATAAATTTAACAATCTTAGTTAATTATTTTCTCTAGTAATTTGCAAAAAAATGGCGAAAAGATTTGTATCTTAAGCCTTATGTTTAAATCTATATACTGTGTAATAATCCATAAATCAATCAAATGTTTCCAATTCACTTTCAAACCTCAATTTCACTCACCCTCTCCATGCGCGCTGCGCTTCTCATCAACATTCTCCTCGTCACTATCGATGTGCGGAAATGAATTGCCTAAACAGAAGAGTGGCAACGCCGGTGAGGTGCTCGCCGAATTTGTGGCGCCCGCGGACATTTTCAACGGATCCGATGTGTTGSCATTGCCACACGGCGAGCTGATATTATTATTATTGTTATTAGTGTTGTTGTTGTTGTTATAGCTGTTGTGATGGCTGACGTTGCAACGCAATAGCTCATCGCTGGAGGTGCTTCCGCTACTGCCGCAACTCTGTCCCGACGACGTGGAATTCATGCTGTCCTGCCGATTGGTCAGGCGTCGCAACATGAATTTGTTGTTGAGGACTTTGTTTTTGGTGATCAATTCACTGCGTCGCAATGCGCATTTCGGTGAATTTGTTATTGTAGTGTTGTTGCTGCAGCGCATTAAGCTGCTGTTGGTGGCGCCGCCGCCGCCACTGATGCTACTGTTGTTGTTGGCCTCGTCCGATGCCAGCGGCACTGTTGCCGTTGCTGCTGCCGTCGAGGCGGGCATTTGCAGCTCATTCAACGAGACCCGCTCGATGCTGTGCTCAACGCCCACCAGCAAGTGTTGCAACAATTGCGGCAATTCGTCACTCGTCAACATTTCGAGTGTTAATGCGCTTAAATGTGTTGGTGGGGTGGTTGCTACTGCTGTTGCAGTTGTTGTTGTTGTTGCGTTGAAATCGATGTAATGACTTTGAATTGTTGTTGGTGCTGCTGTTGCTGTGTCGCAGATAGCAAATGTGGCCGTTACACTTGCGTGTGCCTGTTGTATTTGTTGTTGTTGTTGTATTTGTAAGCCGTTTGAGGCGTTCCGCCAAACCACATGCAATTGTGGCGTTTCCGTTTTACCAACTGAAAGGAAGTGAAATGAAAAATAATTATAAGACTTTTATTTATTCGGATTATTGAATATTTGCGTATGTGTTGGGATCTGCGCATTAAAAAGCTACATGAATTGACGATAGATCGATGCGATATCGTAAAAGATCGTACAAATGCGAGTTGCGAACAGGTCAGGCTGTTATCTAATCACAGTTGTTGGCAGATATTTTTTCTCACTGGTTTCTACTCAAAGACAGCGCCCAAATACTACTATAAGTCATCAAGACACCTTTAAGCTTAGCTGCCTTAAAATTTGGTCTTACTCTATGCGTATTTTTATAGATCTTTAGCAGTACTGAAAACTGGTTGTAGGATTCAAGATGCCTATATATGTATATATCGTATATATAAGAACTAAGTGTCCCTTATTCTTAAACTGAGGCTTAGGAACTCTACTGACTATAGTACATAAAATTTCCTTTCTTTACCCTCTTCCATATCCGCGTTAGATATATTGCAATACTACAAGATTGGATAAAACAGACAGCTAAAGTTCTGTTGATGGTATTAAACATCTATATATACTTCAGGCTAAGATGTCTTCAGACTAAGATGTCAATAATGCTTTACTCAAGGGTATACCCGATTTATAGCCGCAAAGTAGGCAAATATTTTTTGAAAATTTTTATGTAAGCTGTCTTCAATTCGTCATTTTTGTTCTCGCTATCTTTGCACGCTGTTCTCTTCTCAAAATGATAACATGCAAAGAAAAAAAGTTGTGGAGTTGAATTCGTACAGAAGAATATTTGGACACCCCATTAAACCGGTATAACCACTATTTTATTGCTATCCAAAGTTTTCTTGCAAAAAAAAAAAAAAAAAAAAAAAAAACAGAACATGTACTACAATTGCATTCGTCACTTATCGAAAAGCAAACACCTTAATTTTTTATATAAAGACGAGTGGGACTAAGAGTAGGTTTTTCTTTGTAAGGGAATTTTTAATCCATTTAAAGTATTAAAATGATTTCGGAAGGTGTTCCCCTTTTTTATATTTTTGAATGAAATATCCACTTACCACTTTTAATGCACAAATATAAATCGCCTGGACGTACTAAGGCGTCATCAAGGGCCCCCAATTGTAGAATAACTTCGCCTGTTGGAGTTGTAAGTGGCCATCCTTTACGCCAAAGGACATTCTGCAAAAATATTTAATAATTAATTAATTAAAACAATTTTTACATAACAGGAACAGAATATAATGTAACTACATATATCAGATAAGTGGCGAACTTCAATTATGAAAGTTTTGCAGTTGTAATCACTTAAGACAATTCGGCCGATAAAAAGTAAAAATAAATTATACCAAAGCGATTTGCGTAAGTTTCTTTAACTTTTAGTTCTTGGATGTCATGGATATCTAACTGAAAAGATTTCGAAGAGTAGGTGTCAGTAATGTTGAAAAGGATTCGAACATGTTTATAAAATTTTTATTAAAGTTATAGAAAAAAACTTCAATTGAGGTATCAGATTAAAAACAGTTTTTTGAAGAGAGTTGCCACCTGTATATATTTTTAAACAATTAAATTGTTTGAAGTATTAAAAAATAAGTATCAAACTACATAAGTTTAAGTCACACTTATGCCTTATATATATTTAAAAAGAGTTGCCACCTGTTTGAAAGATTTAACCAGAGTATTAATATTAAGTTGATTGATTTCAGCTAACATTATGCAAATGAAATGAAAATGTTTCAGGAAATTTAAACACTTCTACTCAATATCCAATACATACATATAAGTTCTATTGGTTTTGAATCATGTATGGTATGATTCAAAAAAAAATTATTCACTCTTTCTACCAAATCCGTTTTCTTACAAAGCAACGTTATATAATAATTTGAAACGCCAGATCGCTTTAAATCAATGCAAAACTGGCACCATTCAAAGGCTTGCCACAAATCGACAGCGCATACAAATACATAAATATGTAAATATCCATGTATGTATGCATGTAGACACCACAGAGCACATGCTCATATGTTATGCCTGTCAATTTTCGTCTGATTTTTCTGATATTTAACCTGACCGCCAATGGCAAGAATGCATGCAACCGCTTTCCGCTTGCTCTCAAATAGCAACAAAAACCCAAAAACACAACAACAACAAAATTACGGAAATATCGCCGACATAATCGAATAAGCAAAAATTATAAAGTTTTCAATGCGCCAAAACAGATTGAATAACAACAATTGCAACAAACAACCTGCCACAGAGTTGTTTTTGTTGTTGTACACTTCAAATATTATGTAGTTGAGTGGTAGATATTTACATCATGTGCCAAAAAATTTGAATAGATTACATATTACGAGTGCGACGAGGGCGCCGTGTTGCACAAAGAAATTGCGAAAAAACCACGGCAAACGCCGGTCGATGAAAGAAAAATGAACACAATAACGGTGCCGTCGAGTGAGAGTAATGAAAAGCTGCAGAAATAGCAGTAAAAACACCGGCAGCTAACAGCAATTGCAAGGTTGGTGAGAAAAGCGGCATTGAGATTAGTGGCCAAGCAGAGTTGCACGGGCGCGAGATATGTGTATGGGTGAGCGTATGAGAAAAAAAGAGCGGGGAGAGGGCGCTGCGAGCGCAAGCAGTGGCATGCGGGTAATGTGCTGCCAAAATAAATGTGCGACGGCCGCTGTTGTTGTTGTTGTGCACTGGTGCTGGCGAAAAGATAAAATGCCATGCAGCAACTAACTTTCGTCGACAGTTGAAATTACGGTAACAACACCCGCAAGTGGAAAAAAATCGATTGCTGTTTTGCGATTTACCGTAAGCAGTTTTTTCACATTTTATTGGGCTTTCCCAAAACGTTTAGCAGGCAAAGCGGTGCATTAAAACCAGTGCAACAACAACAACAGAGTTGGAAAATAATCATAGTAACAACAACAAGTCGGGGAATATGAAACTATTATTAATGCATGGAGATGTCTGCAACTATTAGCTGTGGACGTACGCGAAAGTATGTGTGAATATGTGCGCTTGCAACACGAGCGCGGCGTGGCGCGGCGAGTCAGCGTCCGACACTATCAACACTTTGCTCGGCGCAGACGGGCGAGTCTTGGCGCGCTGGCTCGTCTGTATGAACTTTTGTACGCGCATACATACAAACGTGCATGTATGTGTGTGTGTGTATGTGTTTGTGCTCAACCATTGGTTTGTGATGCAAAATTACAGATAAATCATGCAAGTCAAACTTTGGCAATTTTGCTAATTTCAGTTATTATTGCAAAAGCAAAAGGCGCTGGCAAATATGAGTGAAAAAGTAACTCAAATTTATGAAAAGTTAAAAAAAAAACAAATAAATCTAAAACATCATCAGCGCGAAATTTCACCCCCAAGGGAATGTAAAATCAAAAATTTACCAAATTTGTGTTTTGGCAGTTGCGGCAAATGTGAGACCATCCATCCAGCTAACACGCAGCGAGTTCGGCAATGTAACTACAACAAAATTAGCAATAAAAAAATTGGAAAAGCTTTCAGCCGCGACGCCACATTCTGCGTAGCCCGTTGCCATATCGAAATGGAGTTTAAATTATTTTTTGATTTTTGTTTTTTTAATTTTAAAATTTTTTTAAAATATGTGTTTTTTTTCATACATTTTAGGCGAGTTGCGTTTACTCTGTTGCAAATTTTTCACTGCTTCGGTGCTTGCGGGGCGTTTAATTTGCACATCATACTTGCATATGCGCTGGAGCGACATGTGCGCTTGGTTGCCTGCCCAGGCGCCGACTACGAACTACCGATGACGTGCAACATTCAACGCCGCGAAATCAGCGCTAAGAGCAACTCATTTTTCGACTTTAATGTAATAAAAAATGCCGGAGCCCGTTTCATCAAAATAGAAAAATAAATATTTTTGAAAAAGTTTCTTAGCGGACATGGGTGTTGTGGTAGTTTTCTTAAAAATCAACTTTCAAAAGAAAAATATTTGCTTACCAAAGTTTACTATATTTAACTTGTTTGCGTGATGTTTAGCTAGTCAAGCTTATTTTTGAAACTCTTGACTGGCTTTCCATCCAAAAAAGCGAACACAAAAAACGCGAATTCTCCAAATTTCTTTTATAAGAGATGTTGAGTTCTTTCCTCTCTACTGAAATGTATCATTAAAGATAGGCGGCAACTAATGTACAGCCTATAAAAATAAAACTGTGTTGTCAGTCTTGTCAATGTTTTTATATTTGTGGCATAAAACCGTTAGATGAGATGAGAAGATATCCAGTGAATGTACATTTTTTTCAGCTGGAAAAGTCTTGAAGAAAACTCCGTTTGTTGAATATTGAAAAAGGAAAGAATTGAAACCGGAATTTTTACCAAAGAAATTAAACCGTTATAATCAGACTTAACTTAATTTCCAACCAGCTTGGTTTGTTTTTGTATATATTTTCAGGCACTAGCTCAAGTATAAAAAACTGTTACATAGACATTTGCTGAATTTTTTGTTGATTATATTAATTTTAGACTTATCTAGACATCGATAAAGCGTTTGTATCAAATTTCAATGTGAAAATGGCAGATTAATACAGACACCGTTATATAGTGGATACGTCTAAATTCCAATAAGAAAGATAAACCCTACGATAACCAAGCGACGATAACTCGATAACTTTTTATTTGTTAGTGACCACTGAAAATAAAAACTGAAAAATACACTCAAGAGCAAATTTGACCCGGACTAGTACCTCTAAACTATGCCCGAACACTAAAATGAAAAAAACGTAAGTTATTGTTAAACACGAAACGAGAGTCAACGCTCTGTATTCCGCTTTGTGACTTTTTCTAGTTTTGAAATGAAAAAGTCTGTTTCGGGGAACGCGAAATATGTCCAATGACTCAATACATGAAAATCACTATAAAAAACTTTAGCATCGCAAAAAAACCGCTGTCAAACCCATACTTTAAGCCACACGGAAATCAAACTTCGGAAGAATATAAAAACGAAGTCATAATCTAGGAAATTGTATATCGATAAGCTGATCGCATGCAGTTTAAATGGATTAGTCCGGGTCAAATGTGATCTTGAATTCATTTCATACTCAATATTTATGGATTAAATGATCAGCTGGTAAAGAGAGAAGGATATTACCAAATTGAATCAAAATATGTTACCGACCATTCTGACTTGCCTCTAACATAGAATAACTTCAAAAGTCTCTTTTTTATAGAAACGAAAAAAAAAGAAAACGAAGAAAGGTATTCAGCATGCACGCAAATTTAATCGTATAGATTCACATACAAACAAAAGTATATTATTTATGTGTGAGCAGCAAAATAAAATGGCCAAAATGGCAAATTCACATGCAGTGCGACAAGTAAAATCCAAATTAATAAAGATCAAGAGTCCGCTAAAATAAAAACTCAACACCAAACGCCATCGCATCGGCAAACGCGCGGCAACGCATTCACTCACGCTCGTGGGTTGTGCCCAAGCGTGTGTGTGTCCGTTCGCCCGGCGCAGCGGTGGCGCGTCCGATTGCGCTAGTGCGCGACCACCCAGCTGGCGCATAAATCAATTCCAGCTAGTCAACCGTAGCTACACATGCAGTAAAATATAGCAGCAATAACAACAGAAACAAAATGTTAATAAAATGAAGTGAACGAACATGATCGAAAAACGATCAAAAATCACAAAGCGGCGGGCTGGCAACTGCTGGTGTGCGCGCCTAAATGCAGACACATAAAAACACACACACACCCACTTCTGTGTGTGTATGCAAACACGCTGAACTTATTCAAATTGAAAATGATCGACTTTGTCATCTGATCATTTGATCGGCGCCGATCGGCAAACAAAGACATGTGTGCGCACATCAGCCTAACCCTTATTGAAAGCAAAAAATGGCAGCAACACAACGCCGATCACCACACACAAAAGCAGCAACAACTCATACAAGCGCACGATCACTAACTAACTGTTTATGCGGAGCTCGCATGCGTTCGATCGCCAACGACGATTCGCATGAACGCACCCCGAAACAGCAGCGCGTCACCCGCTGCGCTTAACAATTTTCGCATATCGCTGAAGTCTATCCAAGCGCTCTTGAGTGTGCGTGTGTGTGTTTGCGTAGTCAATACAGAAATTTGCAATTGTTTTGATTTGATTTGCATTCTCAAATTTGTTTAGCGCTAATTTCGCAATGCGATCGTTAAATGCCTGATTTATGTGTGTTTCGGTGCGCGCTTTTTTGTTGCTCTTGTTGTTTTTTGTCAATGACCCAAAATGCGATTCCAATGACAGCATGCGGCGTGCCCGTTTATTGTCTGGGAAATACACATTTGTAGAAATATTCTTTCATTGATCGCTGCCTGCGATCGCTATCGCCACAAATCGTTCAAAGTCAGCTCCCATTGACATTCTGTTACTATTATTTTCACTTTTTTTGTTATTGAACACAGAAAAAATCGATTTTCTGTTTCCCATTGGCGACAAATTTCCGCTTTACATTCGACTGTCTTCGATGCGTGGCTAAAAATTGTATTGAATTTTTGGCCAATGGCGTCAACATTTAATTGTTGGCAATCAATGGAGTGCTGCTTTGTGTTGCGACACACCGGAAGTACAAAGAGGAGTGCGTGAAAATAATTGTGCAATTTTGTATGATTCACAGTTTTGCATGCGGAAAAACTCTAGGACAAAAAGAAATTTCTAATTGGAAAAAATGAGCGATGTTTAAGTGATTTACTAGAAAGAATTTGACTGATCAGCTTCTTCTCGATCTCAATTTCTTAAATACGATCAGATCGATTATAGGAAGTCTTTTAAAGAGAAGCAAACTTCCGAGTGTACTTCAGCCAAGTAAAAGATGCACATATATAACACCGGTATCTCGGGGTTGGTTCAAATAGTCAATTTTTTAACAAAAGATCTATACTAAGGTCGTTAAATGTGCGCTCAAAGCTAATAAAGAAATGTGTGTCCTAACAAGAAGTATCATTAGGCTGCATCATCATCACTGGTCACAGCAGAATAGCTGTCAACTGCAAAGCCGTTCTCATCGGAATTGAACCGGCTTGGAACTTTTTGTTCTAGAGTAGAACGCAGATGATCTTCTAAATTTCTTGTCTTGAGCCAAGTTCATTTTATCCCAAGGAGATATTGTATATACAATGAACTTCGAATTTATTTAATTTTTGATCACTTCGATGTGACTTTTTATTTTACAGCGTTTTCCTTGCTAAAATATAAGAATTTTTTTTTAAGTACGCCAATTTGTTATTTACAGAATGACATGTCTGTAGATTAAGACTAATCAAGAATATTTGATTTCAGATAACACCAAGAGCCAAAATCACTCTGGCCACCCACGCGCATATTTCTTTTGAGGTTCCAACTTCGAGTGACACTAATAATAGTATTAAAGTGTTAAATTTTTTCAAATGATTTCAATATGTAAATAGAAATACTCTAAATATTCAAGAAAATTCATTTTTATTTTCCTATAAAAAAAACACCTTCCAAAGAAGTTATAAAGATAGGCATAAGTTACCAGTTAAGTTTACTACCTTAAATACTACCTTTTTAGAATTCACTCTTTCTTATATGATGTGATAAACTCAATGAGCTATTATAGAAGTTTCCGTCAAATCCGTTCAGAAAATTATCTAACAAATAACATTATTGGTTTTATTTCATGCCAGAATATCGCATCCAAATTCACTATTTCGAGTTAGCGATAAAAAATCAAATTTACTCGCTTTTTGTGGTTGTCTAACAACTATGAATCCGCCGAAATGTAGGCAACATTTGACATAATTTTCTTGCAATTTTATAATTTTGTCAAGTTTCGGTTTCGAATTTTAATAGATACTATGAAAATTTTGTTTTCATTAAATAATAGCGGTTTGCAAATATTTCGGGATTTCGTATTGTGCAGATGAGAACACGGAAATGTCTTGATTCGTAATATGAACAAGAGCTTTGAATAAGGGGCAAATGAAAACCAAAGAATCTCGTAAAAGCAAAAAAACCTTTGTAAATCAAAAACGATGACTTGAAATGAAACGTGAAGCAGAAAATAGTAAATAATAAGTAAATATGTACAAAGAAAAAATGTTAAGTCGAAAATGTTTTAAAGCATGCCAATGCCCTGCCTAACCAATAATAATGTAAATACCAGTCCACCAACTGCAACAAACTCATCATGAGCGAGGTGTTGGTGGTCCAAGCAAATTGATTCGTTGCATCAAGGCGCATGCGCCGAAGTCACAGCAGCACAGAAGTCAAGTGAGAGTAAGCCGATGATTGCTACAAACAACAAATCACAGCAGAAACAACTTCAATACAAAATACGGTGGCTGATGATAAGTCGGCCTACGCAAAGTTAACCGCGTGGACGGACAACGAAATGACTTCATTAAACGCATGCAAATGACACAGCGCGTTGCCGCAGTTTTGTGGTCACCTTCGTCGCTCTCTCTCAACGCTTGCGCCTCATTGCATCTTCGACAGCGAGCGACTTTTCGACTTTTCGWCTTTTGGGCTATTATTATTACGGTTACTGCCGTTTGGGCACTTATGTGGCCCGTAATGCCACAGTTTCGAATTTCAACATTTATTGACAATGCACACATACACACACTCCTATACACACAGATGTAAATATATTTTCAAAGAAACTGGCTATATGTCAGCAAGTGGTGCGGCGTAATCGAACTGCAGCGATGAAAAATAGTTGCACACTCATTTACATACATACCGGCAACAAAACAGATGTGTTTACACCCTTCCATATATTTGTGAATGACGTTAGATTGCCGCCCACTCCGCAATTAACGCTTGATTATGTAAATTATGGTCACCGCTCTCTCTCGCTCTTACATGTGTTGAAGTGTGTGTGGATGTGTGCGGCGTGGAAATGTTGCAATGGAGGGCTATTTCTTATATTTTTTCATACAAATATACTGGAGGTTTAGTACTATTATAAGATTTTGTCTAATAAAAACAGTAGAATTTATTTGAAGCTACAATGTCGTATCTTAGGTCCATAGTTCCATATACGAATAAATCTATACTCAAATATAAAGAACGGAGTTCACAGTATCAAAGACTGTGTTTGGATTTTAAGGGCGATTGCTTAATCATCTTGACGGACTTAAAGGAATATCTTTTAAAAACATTGTTTTAGGCATATTTCGAAGAAAACGAATATCTATAAAAACATTTAAAACATTACAAAAAAACTCTGAAAATGAGATAATTTTTAATCCGCTTAATTTACAATCTCTACAAGAAGATATCATCAATGAGTTAAGATGAACGTGTATAATATCTTTATCGTGAAAAAATATCTTTATTTTTCCCCTAAAATCTTTAGAATTTATTTGAAGCAAGAATGTCGCCCATAATTCCGAGCTTTCGACACGCAAATTAGATTTTTTCGTCTTTGGTGGTTGTCTTCGGTAACAACTATGAATGCGCCTAAATGTAGGCAATATTTAAAATAGTTTTTTCTATAATTTTAGGTTTTTGTTAAAATGATAAAGGTATATGATTTTACATTGAAAATGTTTTATTATTTTCATGCTATTATAACTGAAAAGCTTGGTTTGCTTCCACTGAACTACGAACTTTATTGAAAAATTGGTGTTTAACAGTACTCACACGCATAGATTTGACTGCACAAAACATTTTTAATTAACTTATAAAATCACATATTCCAATATTCTGTCAATAGATATGCAACGCTGTTAAAAAAAAAAAAATGGTCACGTGATTTAA
Source organism: Bactrocera latifrons (assembly GCF_001853355.1). Lineage (NCBI taxonomy): Eukaryota > Metazoa > Arthropoda > Insecta > Diptera > Tephritidae > Bactrocera > Bactrocera latifrons. The sequence goes on along the minus strand of NW_017536185.1, from coordinate 997,218 downwards.
CAATTCGATAAAACTATTGAAAAAATTTACCACACTGTTGACGGCGCTGTTGGTTCATCAACGTCCATAAGTAAAAAAACAGCACTTAACCTCAAAACTTCAAAAAATTTTTCTTGAAAAAAAAAAATATCTCGAAAAAGATGAGTTTTGGAAGATTTTGATACTTTCCCTAATTTTACGGCAATTATTGCGAATTATGCCTACTTTGGTGGACCCCTTAACTTTTTTATTGAATTACAATTTATTTAAAAAGAAGTTAGGTAAAATACAGCTTTATTTAAAAAGAATTTCTATATGCAAACCCATAACTTCGCACATTTGTGTGGAGTACGTGCAACATTTGTGGCATATTTCGTACGCCGGTCAATTTCTCACACTTTGTGCCCATTTATTAACGTCAGCTTACGCACAAGGCAGGCACGCATGCGCAAAACTCATATGCTTTCAATATTATTGACAATATTATGGTCTATCCCTTGCCGCTTGACGCAATAAAACCGCGGCTTTATGGACTCTTGTAAAAGCGCAAAGTTGAAATTTCAAAGTTACAAGCACGCAGATGAAATAAATGTCTTGTATTATACACATATATGTATATACAATTGCTCGCATGTGTTGAAATATGTATGTTTATACAAAGGCGCGCACATTGAAAGGAAAACCGTAGCGTACAACACGCAGCAGGTAAACATGTTGCCACATTTTATGTTTCACAATTTTGACAGCAACAAACGGCACAACATTTTGTTGCTTTTAAAAGCGTTGCTGTTGTTGTAAGTATGCAGTATCTCAACACGGCTTTGCAGCTATTCTTAATTGTTAGAAAATTTCGATGTGACACATTTTTTTTCACCCAAAAAAGCCAAATCAACTGCTGGCGGTGAGTTGGATTTGGACTGGTCGCCTTTTTTTTTTTCAATATATAGACATATATGTATGTATGCATACGAAAACAACTAGTATGTGCATGTACATGCACATTTTTGTAATAGTCATACATACACCTATTGTCATTGATATCGGTACGTGCGTAACTGGTTCCCTTTGCTGCCAGTCACTGTGAACATGCCGCCGCCGTTGTTATGTGGGAGTGATAAATTATGTTGTTGACATTTTGCGGCCGCTTTTCGGATAACAAGCGCCCAATCGTCAATGGAGCTAACTAGAATTCGGTGAAACCTTTTTTCTTAATTCAGTACAAATTTTTATTTTATTGTTGTTTTTAAAGCCACATTTTTTGGCCTGAATGTATTGTTTTCTGAATGTCATTGACAGTTATGTATAATTTTATTAAACAGTTTTATAAAAAGTACTTAAAAGTTCAAAAAATGTAAACGCATTAATTTCCTCGCCAATAAACCGAAACTCACGTGGGTTTTTATACTTGTTGCTGCCCCAAAATATTCCCTTAACACATTTTATCACTTTACATTCTTTTGTATGCGCTTTGTTGTTATTGTTTTTTGTTTATGTTTCTCCAGAACTTTCTCTTTTCAATAATCAAATTTCTAAAAATTAACAGCTGCTTATCTCGGAATTTATTGAGCCCACAATCGAGAACACGACACTACTATAATCGCTTGTGTGCACGTTCTTGCTAATGAAGCAATGCTGCGGACTGAAAATGAGCTTTCGCCTTAATCAATGGGCGCATGCGTAGACAGACGCGTAGGGCGTTCTAAAAATTGATAAATAAATTATTCATCGTTAACAAGTTAAGAATGTCTTCACGATAAAGCCACATAATAAATTGAAATCAACCAAAGAAAATGGGTGGCGCTTTGGTTGACATTCAGACTTGCCTCCAAAATTATTGTCCAGCCGCATTCCGCTGGCATTAATTTGTGTTTTCTTTTATGTTTGAATGGTGAAATTTGAAAGAAAAATTGTTCTAATTATCATTATTAATGTAAGAAAGATAATTAAGAATAGAAGCATCTCATTAACTGAATTTATATAAATTTTCATACAAACCTCTCTCAACGAAAAGGTGAGATGAATGATAATCGAACGGGTAATCAATATACCATTGATGTTCAGTGATGTTATAAGATGTCCAACACGAATCTTCGATAGAAATAGAAAACATTTTATTTCTTTGCACTCATTCTTTTGCAAAATTGATTTAGTTCAATACCTAAAGAGGGGCGGTTTTTCCAGATGGAGTTGTGGAATTGAAGTTCTTAAGACTGTACGATTTTGACTCGACGATTTTGCATCCCATTGCATTTTAGGAACGCAAAAACCTCATATTTAACTATATAAAGGCACTTAAATTTTATGAATTTTTTCCTGTAAAAAGTATAGTCAAAATAAGAAATGTAAGTTATGAAATCTATGTGATCACGGTCTTAATGGTATACGCGTTCACCTCGTCTCGCACTGGTGATATAATTGGTGAAGAGTCCCTATAATCCTCCTTAGACCGAAACTTGTAATACTACTTTTTTAGCCAAAAAGCAATGCTGTACTAATACATGAAACTTCTTTCTTTATTTTTAACTTACTGAAGTTACTTCACTCTAATTTATATATATTTCTTATAAACCAACAGTTTAACAGCTGTCAAATTTATACACATGCCTTTTGAAGGTTAAAGGTCGCGAAAAATTTTATTGATATATTACCAGTTGTGCCATCTTTGTAGCAAACTACGAACTTCTGCCGGAAGCATTACATAGAAGAAAAAGTTTATCAAGGATGTACAAATAGAAGAGGTCGGCATTTGTAAAATATTTGCAAAAAATATCCACTAGAAGAAGAAGTGGGAATATGTCATGCTCCTGAATGCTTGAGCTTCCATTGCGAGGATTCCGGCAGCCACATGGTCAAAGAATTAAGCTCAAGTTTGGAGGGAGTTCATTAATGCAATGAATGATAATATATGCATTTACGTACAATTATGTACAAAAGCAGCATATTGTGCTTCATGACTACAAAAATTAACTTCAACAAGAATACAGAGTTGCTGGTCGATGTCTTAATTCATGAAAACAATGTAGAAACAGAGTACATTTTTCAGCAAGACAATGCCGCAATACATGTGTAGAATAAAAAGGAAGAGTGGCTTCAAAGCAATTTATTGAACAAAACTGATCCGCATGCAATCCCATTGAAAATTTTTGAGACATACTGGTTTCAAAGGTACTCACGATTTGTATGCTGTTTCTGAAACTAAGGAATGAACGAAAAGTCTGTTGGAGGAAATTTAAAACTGATGTCCTTGGAAAACAAATAGCGATAAAAGAGATAATACCCTTTAGAACTCTCAAACTCATAACATCCAAAGTTAGTATAATAAGTTATTAAAATGCTGACTCTTAACCAAAATAGATTGCCAATTTTAGTCTTTACAAAAAGTTGTTCGCATTTAATCAATTCTCTAAATATTTTTATGTTATTTTCCCAAATAAATTAATTTGAGAAAAAATTTAAGAGTAACGGTTTAAAATTGATCGTCACTAACTATTGTGGAACATATCTTGGAAACTCGTAAAAGACCAAACTGGTCTATGCGTGGCTAATTCACCTACCAGATTAACCTAATCTAACCTTTTGAACTTTGATTCAAGTGTATTTCAAAGAAAAAGGGTCATAGATAATAAACCTATGTAAGTTTTGAAATACTATGATTAGAATAAGAATTTAAATTACGAAAATTTGTTCGGCATCTTAAATATATTAAAGTTTAACAAGTACATAGATAGATGCTTTAAGTGGTTACAAACGAACTTTATTGGAGAAACTATATACTCTTTAAGATAAGTTTGTCCATAACAATAACAAAAAGGGGATTCTATATCCTAATTAATACCTCATTCTAGTAGAATAACGTGTTATTACTCGTATATTAAGTGAAAATTGTGGAACAGTCCTCTAAAAACAAATAATAAATATAATTGGGTCTTATGTTACTTAATCTTAGTCTACTAGTCTTCGTACGAATTACTAAAGAAGTTTTATGAGCAAAACCAACACTCTGCTAACTAATGAAACTTTAAATTGCATACCATAAAGCAATAAATATTGAGTTCAGCGTTCAGTGAGTGACAAATAGAAAAAAATCAAATACAAAATTAAATATATTTATCAATAAAATTAATAAAACAACTGCTGGTAGACATATCACGATCATTAAATTTGCATAGCAATAAAATGCCATAAATTGTCTTAAGTAAGTTTCCATGTAGTCAAGTTATTTGCGAAAATTAAAAGGAAAACCGAAACGCAAGAACAAGAATCGCAGACACTATTAGCCAAATGGATGTCGTGCAAGAACATAAAAATCAATTTTACTGAGCAATAACAACTGCCAGCCAAAGCTTTGCTAGTAGTGCACCATAAAAACGGTAATGGAGGTAATAAAACAACAACAACATAACATGAATGCAAGCGAAAGACGAAATAAAAGACCGGCAGTCGCAGCCGCGGTGATTGAATGTGGCAAAAATGCGCCGCAATGTAAAACAAGAAAAGTAAAGAATAAACCAATAAAATATAAATAAAATTGTTAAAAGACAATAACACGTTGCCGAGTGGTGGTAAATACTGCGATAAAAATCTGGGTAAAAAGGTAAAATATAAATATGTAAAACAGGCAACAACTAAATATTGTAATACATTTTATTATTTACAATGAATTTCACAGTTTGAAATTTGGTTCAGAATTTTTAGTTTCTAATGTCGTGAATTTTAAAACAAAATTAAATTTAAACCACATTATACAAACTTATAGTTTCAAAGCAGGAAAGGAAAGAAATAGACAATAGACGCAAATTTTGAGATAACTAGCAACTCTGTTTTCAAATTTGTTCAATTGGAAGGTTTCTTGAACCCTTTATGGAAGAATTGTCTTAACCATTTGTGGTTGAGCACATTCTCTAACATTTCTAATATTGATTTCCTTTTTTTATAGGTGGCAACTATGTTGCTAAAGACATATACATATATATAGTATATACATACACAAGCTAAAGTTTAATGGAATCCTTCTGGAACTCGTTTTGAAAGTCTTTGTATTGTACTTAAACACATTTTATAATAAAATTTCATATGCAGGTGGCAACAGATTCAAATTTATCGGTATTTGGCAACTCTATTACCAAATATGCTTAAGTCAAAGCCCTCCAGCTATTTTCTGTAAGAAGGAAGAAAAAAGGTTGTAACTTTCTTAGTATATATTAGTAATTACTTGTATGTTGTCAATTAATCAAAAACACTTTTCGATTTTGTTTCAATCTCGTTAGCCAAATCTAAATGACATTTACTTAGCACCATTTGGCGAACGCGAGCTCATTTAATGTTCAATTAGCACTCTTTTTGTTCCAAATGACAAAGAGTGAAGAAAAAATCTATAGGCCGCGCTTGGACCTAAGTCTGCGCTCCACTTCTGTCAAGTGTTAAATGCGCCCGCTTTGATTTGTGGCAACACCACCCATGCTAGGGTCACCGCACAGCAATGCAGCGGGGCATAGATGAATAAGAAGTACAGAAATAAAAATTTGCATATTTAACATATAGACTTATGTGTACAGCGTGGCTGGCTTCGCGTTGTGCGGTGGAACTGTGTGCTTCCACCCTTCAAGTTGGATTGTTAGAAATCACTACATGAAGTGCAACGTGGCTTTTGTTGCAATTTTTTTGATTTTTGCAAAAAAAAAAAATATATATATATATGTATATATAAATATTAAGCTTACTCAAAGCTACAATTTATATTCCGCACCAAGTGACGACCATAAGCGACCGTTTCGCAACGCTGCCCACGGAGACCTTTCCAGCATGCTTACGTGTGCCCAACTCTTTTTACTCTCTTTTTTCCTGGCATTTATCTTGCATTTATGCACTACTCACTGTCAGACCCTTCTCAGACCCACTTTTCATATGTCACAAAAACAAAAGCAAAAACTAACATATAATACTTGTCATTTGATACTAAGGGGTTATCACAGTTTTCCTTTATGTCCGTATTATGTTATATTCTGCACTTTTTGTGCCACTTTTCTTCCGAAGATTACATTTAAATATTGATGTGTGTATTTTTCGTTTTGCTTTTGTCCTAAAAAACGTATTTGTGATAAATAGTGTAAATGAATAAAGGAAAAATATTACTTAATTTTTCAATAACAATATATTTCGAAAAAAAAACAGTGTCGGCTTTTATACGAACTTACCTCAGGTTGCATCATACGTTGAATAGGTCACACGTATTCGTTTAATGTTTACCTGTCACGTGCGTGACAATATAATATATGTACATACAAGTGACTTTCGCTGTAATATTGAGTTACCTATTTATAGTAACAAAAGCGGAGTGTTCTGAAGAGTAATCTAATGACTAGTTATAAGCCGAAGAATGTTTGACAAAAGCGTATCGGTCCGACTAAAAACAATTAAAGGAATCTGGAGATCTTCTTGAACCAACCGCTCTCAGAACTTTATCCTTTGCTTCGGTTATTATGTTATAGTACCACTTCAGACTTTATTTTTAAAAAGGGCTTAAAGTTAGCACTAATTTCGGCATTCACGTGGGCGGGTAAATATAATTTCACAATCTAAACTGACATTGGGTTCTTAAAAAATATTTATTTAAATTAATTTCCAAGCAGTGATTTAAGACTGTTAGAGATTTTTTGGGTTCCTCGTTTCTCAATAGAATTTTCTAAATATATTTTCATTGCATAGGTTTAATCCCAAGTAAATCTTCAGACAAGGCTTGAAATGACACTCGAAGATGGCGAAAGAGTTAAAATATTCCGAAAAGTATGTTTCGAAAAAGTTGATGATATGTCTTTGAAGACAAAGTTTTCCTCGAACAATTCATATTAGCTTATTACTATAACTGTATATTTTTAATTGAGAACAGTATCAATGTTTCAAACATAACTAAAAATTGAATCACCCTCACAATTCCAAATTAATCATAATTAAGAAGGGAATCCGCTTAATTAACCGTATGAAATTACATATTTCATAACAAAACCCAAAGTGAGGAAGTTGTGGGGCTACTGCGATCCCTTGTGGCCATTAAACTTACTTGCTCAAATATCGACCGTCAGACTTTCATGAAATTTTAAGAAATATTTTTACCATCGTAAATTTAAGCATTACCTGTACACATCAACATGTGTTTCTATATACTACTTGTGATCAGTATATTCCACATGTTTGTGTCTATGTTGGCTTTTTTTGTTGCATGTTTGACTTAAAGTCGTTGACACTTTTGTTTATTGACATTTTTGTTATAATTCGTTTAGCATTTTTTGTCTTGACATTTCGGAGTTTTTTGTTGCAATATTTGTCGTCTTTTGTTGTTACAGCTTAAGTTGTTGACTGACAGTTCGGCCTGTTCGTTACGGTAGTTCAAACGTGGTGTTCACCTACTATTATCGTGTTTACGTTGTTCCGTTTTGCTATAACCAAATGAGCTACACTGGAAAATATTCACTTTATTATACTTTTAAACTTTTTTAAACTTATTTTTATAGAGTGAATTCCGAAATAATCTTTCATTAAATGGTTTTACATTTATATTTTGAACTTCTACTTCTTTATTCTTATTTCAGGAAAAAAATTAGACTTACATAAGTATTTATACTTTTTCATTATGCAATTTTATATGGTACTGATATAGCTTAAATTACGAAGCTAGAAAGGTGCCACCTGCTTGAAATTCATAAGTAGCTCATGTAAACTGATAAAGACACTAGGTATTTAACTGGGTAGAAATCTCACAGAAAGCTCAAAAACAACAATTGAATAAGGATGCCACCTCTTCGGATTTTTTTAAGAACAAAAATATGACAGTTGAAAATATTTACTAAGAGAGTTGCCACCTCTAGTAAAGTTTTAATTTAATAAAATTTACGAGAGGCACGAATTATTATGAATAAAAAATAAAGTTAAAGTTATTAATTTTTTTACTTGAAAATAAATTTGAGAATAGTTGCCACCTATTTAAAAATTTAACTAACTATATTTTTTTAAGCTAAAAAACCTTGTAAAGTGGGAAATGCAGTGATAAAGCTCAAGAAAGCGTGGAAGTGAAAATCTATTCGAAAAGAGTTTCTATTTATTAGAAAAAATATTCTATTAATTTTAAGTCAGATACTTTTAAGGTAACAGACTCCAAAATTGCAATATTAAAAACTTTTGCAACTTGTTGCCATACATTGAAATATTTTAAATTGAAAAAGTTGATTAAATAAATATTTTTATTTTAATTGCAAAAACCCTCCTTCCTATAGAATTAGCATTTTCCCACATAATATTTGATAATTTCCTAAGAAATATCTCCGATTAAAATCATGTTTTAATTTTGTTGTTTGAATAATATCGGAAGAGTAGAAAGGTATAGAATATTTAAACTTAATTTTTGTTTTTAATTTTAGCCGGAACAGAGGAAATTGAGCGAATAGATTGAGTTGAAGAGATTTTTCAGTGATAGATGCCTACAAACGTCCTGCAGTTATTCAATATCACAAGTAATAATAATTTATCCTACCACAATTTTTTTCCAGTGTACGCCAAATTTCAGCGCTTATTAAATGGATATACGTTTGTAAATAGATATGTATGCCGCAAACCTAATGCATCGTTAACCATAACTGTCAGCCAATAGGTCGCTGTGACGTTTAAGCTCCGTGTGACAACATTATTGGCTTATGGTAATCGTTTATTACGAGTATATTGACGAGCATAAATCATAACTGACGGCCGCCATTGAGTGAAAAAGAGGAAAGCAAAGCATAAAAGTACAAATTGAATATTAAAATGTTCGGGCGCGCATATTCATTAACCCCTTGAAAGCCAAAAAAATGAGAGAAAAAAATAAATGTTATGTAAATAAAAAAGCACACACACACATTGACAGTGGTGGGCGAAAAAGGCGAATCGTGCGCATGGCTAAATGGCGCCAATGCAGGCAAAGCCAAAAAAAATTTAAATTCCAAAAAATTGTTAACAATCTGTTTGCCACAAAATGCGAAGTTGCGATTATTTCTTTTGCTGATTTTTGCCTGATTGCCTGCGGCTGCTGTCTGGAAGTGAGTGAGCGTTGTTGGACTTTGCCCCAACCTATCCCAATAAGACATATATACTTATAAGCATATTCGTATTCATGTATATATATATACAATTTCAATTAGGTCCGAAGGTGGCCAATCAACGCTTACAAGGAAGCAGGTGTGTGTGGGTGCCACATATATAGACAAACGTACATATATATTTATATTATTGTGGCACTCATAATTGGTAGGAACCACTGGAGAGGCAGTGCCGAAATTAAAAGTGGCATTCGTCCAGGTATGCGAATATTTGTGCTGGCGTTGCTGCTGTTTCACAAAATTTCACAAAAATTCATCATTCGCACTCACAGCAGCAGTGGCCGCAGCCAGTCGAATGGGGCACCACCTCGTAAATGCGCTGTCATTCGAAATAGAAATATCCAAAGACCAAAAACGGTGCGGGAGTGGTTGTGTGTGTGTGTGGCACAGTCACAGACAGTCTGCCGTTGACTTGTTGAATAAACAAATTGCACAGCAGGCGTAAATTATTAATACATGTACATATACATAATATGTATGTGTGTTTGTACGCAATTTAGGCATAAATAATTATTATGACAACTCAACTCGTTGGTCCATCGATTGCATAGATCGTCGTTTTGCCCCTTCGATAGGTGGAAACAGCCAAATTTGGTTGCAAAATTAAATATATAGGAATGTGTTTGCTGATGCGTTTGAGTTTGGAACACTTTTCTCCATAATATAGACACAGGGGTAGGTGTCTTAACTAAATACTATGGACGGTGTCTTCACTAAATTTTAAGGCATGAGTTCCAAATGAGTATATCATAAATTACAATCAAAACTTAAACACGTTTTTTACAAACGATGAGTTCGTCAGCGAAATTACATTAAAACGGCTAAATTGATCGGCCTCAATTATTCACACGACAAAGGTTATGATCGAATAAGAATTTTGGTTAAAATTAATTACCTCGATATGAAGCCATTCTGGAATCTATCTATTTTCACAAAAAACACTTTTTTTGAGAGCCACCTTTTTATGAATATTAAAATTAATTCTTTGGAACATTGCCTTTGTTTACTAACAGCAATAGATAAGTTTCTGGCATTCCGTTTTTAGATAATTTTAAGCAGAAAAATGTCTTAACAGCCGAAATCCAAACATTTTCTAAGTGAATAATTGACCACCAAGGTGGATATCACATCCTTTGACATTTCCTTTTGGAGATTTGTGAAGTCTAAAGTCTATGCGGACAATCCCGCTTCGAATCAGACTTGGAGCAAAACATCACGCGTGTAATTCGCCAATTGCCAGTCGAAATGCTCGAACGAGTCATCAAAAATTAGACTCAACGATGGAGCAACTGAGGCAAAAGTTTGAAAGAGATAATCTTTAAAAATTAAATTTAATTTTAAAATCCTTAAATGACAAATGATGATGTTCTTTCGAATGATAAGAAACATTTCCCAATACATTTGATGTTTCTGTGTTTTTCTTTAAAAAAGTAGAGAACCGCGAAATAGCTCAACCTTTATAAGAACGTATTTCAACAGGTATTGTAATACACCAGAGTATCGAATGACACATCCATTAACCCAGCAGTCATGCTCAGCCTTCGACATACAGCTATGTATGTTGAACTGCTCTAAGGAGTGATAAAAGCAGAGAGCGTAGTATAATGATGTACTATAGGTCACAATGCATAGCTCATGTTTAAGCCAATAAGAGAGCTTCTGTGGCAGTCAGAGTGCCTTGACCTTGAAGTCCTTCGTAAATAACGAACAATTGGTCGCTTTTCTGCGATTCTTTGAGCAGCTTTGTGGGGAGCGAGTGCACTGGGTAGTGGCAACTTACTATTTGAACCTCTGTATAAATATGTCCCTCAAATAGCCAAATATATGATGTTGTTCTTCATCACGCTTCAATCTGTAAACCAATCTTTATAGTCTCAGCTGCTATAAAATAAACTTAATATTATTAATTATAGTAAAAAAATCAACAGCCGTTAAAATTGCCGGAAATTGGAAAAAATCATCAAAGCATTTAAACCGCCACGAAAATTGCATTTGCAAAAAATTATAATTAATCGGGTTAATGTGTATTTGTTTTTTGGTGCTAAGGCATCGATATCGTACATCGATTAATATTTATAGTCATTCAAAACACATTTAATTTCCACGGTGAAACTTCATTAGCGTCCCAAAAAATTGAATACTTAAAAAACAAACTAAAAGTGCAAAGGTTGCGCCAAATTCTTAGGTCCAGTAAATCTCAAGCGAGAAGTTTTAAAAAAATATAAAATACAAATAGTAAAAAAACATTATAGCGGAATTATAAAGCTCGCAAAAAGAAGTTATTTGGCTTTATAGCTCACCAAGTACGTCGTAAAACGGTAATTATGGCTTAATAAGCACAAAATCAAAGTACTTCTTTGTAAGCAAACACATTGACTTTTCCACAAAAATTTCGGCGACTTTGAACACATTGGAATTTGCGGTCCACAAGCGCCACGGAATTTTGTTTTTATATTTTATTGTCTGGTTGTCACTCTGTTATGGTAAAGTCTACAAAATATCTCTAAATGGTATCTCTTAAATACTTAAGGCAACGCTTCTGGATAAGCGACAATCTGAGTTGTAATATGTACCGTTAATCTGTGCATCAAGCTATTTCTATGTGAAGTTAAGTTTGTGCTTACTCAGCTTCTTGTCTACATTCAATTCTTGTAAGTATGTGTTGTGCAACTGGAACGTAGACAAACACAAAAATAAGCATATGGCATGTGGCAAGTCGCAAGTGGCAAGTTCGTTGCCCAGATAACTGTGTAGATAGGTGTATCTTATTTTTTTGGTATGTATGTGCGTGTTATATGTAGATGTATAGATGCGTGTGTGTGTGCACTTTTGGAGTTGTTCCAGATTTTTGCTGTCATTTTCATTATGTGTCTTGAGCGTCAGTCTACGAGCTCATTTGTATTGTGATTTTCCGCATTGTAAATTCTGAACAAACTTACTTACCTACAAACATAAACATATTATTGTAACTATATGGTTGAAAACAAGATTTATGCCTCTTGTTAATTAGACTTATTTGTGCCTAAGCTAAAGAGTGTCAAATAAGATAAGGTTTTTGAAAAAAATCCCTTACTCTTACGAAATGGCAATATTTTGTTTCCCTTTACCCTCTACCTTAAATGACAAAAAGATCACTGGTGTATACTCTGTTCAAGAACATGCAATTCGGATATCGGTTCTGCTCGCTTTATTCGCAGGGTCACAGTGCTTTAAAGCAGTAACTGTCAAGACCTTATCGAGGATATCGTTTTCTATCGACTGTTTTATTGTACTTGGAAAAATGTGTTTCAGTAATGGATGCAATCGTCCATGAATCTTTCATGAATCACTAGTGGATTTTTTGTTCTTCCAATACTACAGTATCTTTCTAGTGCTGCCAAATTATTTTACAGATCACACTCACTGTGTTTCCTTCAAAAACTATAAATCTATCCATTATACTATTACTATGAAAGTTTGTTTCATATTCCTCACAATTTCTGTCGTCGTCCGCCTGGAAGCAGTAATGTCCATCAGACCAAACAAATTATTGATCGCTTTATGTATTACAACAACTTCAAATGCAACTTTTAAGACATTTCTTAGTAAATTTCTTCGTAAAACTTTTTTCTTTTCACCACCATTGGCATACGCAATCACTGCAAGTGTCGTTGTTTTTCAATGGAAATTGGCAAAGTTGCTAGCCAAGCATTTATACCCTTAATATTCCGGACAGCTGAGCACGACACGACTTCACTCAAGTTTTTGCTCCAAATTGCCTATTTAGTTTTTAGTTTCAACATTGAAGTTGCTGTGATGCGCTTTATGTTTACATAATTCGTGTTGTACGTTCGGCAGCACTCCCCGCGTTGGGTGTCAAAGGCGCATGCCGCCATTCCGCCATATTTCTGCTCTTCGTTTCAATGAGCATTCGAGTGCTTGCCAATATCTTTATGTGTATGTGTATGTGTGTTTGTGCCGTCGTACAAGCTCTGTGTTGTGGCAAGCTGTCAACATAAGCGAGCGCATTCCTCATATCCATTACACCATAACAGCCTAGACCTGATCTATTTTGAGTGCCCATTGACGTGATCATCACCATCATTATTCTCATCATCATTGTCATTATAGCCGTTACAAAAACAAAAGCAAACAAAAACGATCAATTTTGATTTTATGGAAACGCGCAAAAAGTCGCAAAATGCAAAATATATCGGCGCCTTGGCACCTCGATTCTTAAGCACTTATGCATGCGCTTACTCTGCTCCTGTGCCTTTCATGCTCGCCGCACTTGCATTTACAGTTGGAACTTGCATGCGTATAGCAACCGTGAGTTTCTGTATGTGTCTATGCATGTGTTTGCAACACATTCCACGGCTGCTGTCGTTGCCCTGCATCGGCGCATCGCTTATGTCTTACTTAAGCAAATATTTTCGTAGGTGTGGCTAAGGCGGTTTATGGCCGTTCTGGTAGATCGAGCGGAAATTATGTGTTTATGCAAAGTTCTGCACACTCACACACACACACTTATGCATCTCGTTTCCCCTTTTTTCTCTAAACGAAATTGTTTCGAAGCTGAAATTTCATTCCTTTAATCGATCAGCACTTTGTTTGTTTGCATTTCCTGTGCAATGTTGCACGTTGTTTACTTTGCATTTGCGAATTTCCATTGAAACTGTTGCTGCATGCAACACTAGCATTTTGTGATGAGAATTGATAATTTGTTTTATTAAAGTATATTTTCATTTTCGAAATTTCGCACTTCGCTGTTGGACTTGGAAGTCATATAAATATTTTAATGGCTGGCTGATCATTAAGGGCTGTAAAATTGTCGAGTTAATCATTGATGCTTCAAGCCATACAAAGAGCTTGTTGAAGATTTGAGATGCAGTAAGCTGATTTTTCATACGTTTCTGAAGTGATTTTCAACTATTTTTATGTCGAAACATTTTCTGAAATTTAGAGAGGGTTTTGCGTCTAGATATCAACACCATTCGCATTGTAAATATTTTTCCGGAGTGCGAAAGGACTTTCCGGCATAAGTAAATATTTTACTGGAAACAATTTTTTTCCCAAGCTTTAAATACCGCTGCTTTCACCCGGGTTAATCATTCCATTGGTTGCTTTGAAGTGGAATTAAAAAATAACATAATAGTCAATGTTCAATTGAACAGGAACCATAACACTAGAAAAGAAGTTTTTTATTTAATAATATTAATTTGTATATAATTCTATGATCAAATTGAAAGTTGAATTTTGTCCGTTTCATCTTCTTCGAAATCCCCTCCTGTTGCAATACACTTATACAAATGGTCATCAGAGCCTTCTTCTTTGAGTCAAAACGGTGTCCTCGTAGTGGTCATGTGAAGTGAAGAAACACGAAGGTAAATCAGGCGAATGCGATGGCGATATTAGTGGCGTTAAATGTGGTGAAATGATCACGAATAACCAGTGCAGTAAGAGATGATGCATTATCGCACTTCTTTGTTCAATAAATTCAGAGATAATAAAAATCGAAGAATTCACTTTTAGAGCCTCACCGCCTGATCCTATCACAAACCTGCTTAGAACATATGATATCTAAGGTGTTTTTTGTCTTGATCTGGCGAAAGCCAGACATTCGAGAAGAAAGTGTTAATTCTATATCAAATCTAGTGCTAATCATATTTTGAAGTATTTAAACTTAATTTTATATGTCAGCTAGAAAATGAGTTCTGGTTACCAAAGTTGACTTCTTATCAATATGGAAAACGTGTTATTTTTCTAGTATGAAATTAAAACATTATACAATCCTCAGCAGAAAAAGTAACCATAGAAACAATGAATAGTATTATAACTACCCAGTACAATCACTCATTATTAGCTAAGACCCTAATGAGTTGTGTTACTACACACTAAAAATTCGAGTTTGTGGAACAATAAAAATGTACTATAAAGTTATACTGTTGTGCAATTTGTTAATATTTAATATTCCATTGTGCTGATGTATCCAATATTAACTGAAATTTGGTTCAAAAAATAAACGCACAACAGAAATTATGAATTATATAATTATTGGACATATGTTAGGTGCGTTACAAAGTGTGAGAACTATACTCGCTTTAGCATTTCTTTAGAAGTGCATAGTATGGGCAGAAAAATATCTACATACGATTATAATATACTAGCATACATCATATGTGCCATATAGAAGTTTCTTTAGTTTACGGTTCTGTATGTAAGCTAAAGAAATTTACAGCCCATAAATCAGAGTCACACCTCAAGCGACACTTTATTAAGCGCATTTCTTATTATTGAAGACTTTTACAAAACAAAGTGACAATGTAAACTCACATTACAAATGTTAATTTATGCAATATAAATGTGGTTTTAACTACTTAGCTCCATAATTTGCAAATAATGAAATCTGATTGTAAAAAGAACTTGCAGCAAAACTATGCACAGTATCAAAAGCAGAGAAACAATGTTGGCCTATAAGCATTTCATAATATTATTGGCGACATAAAAGAAGAAAATGGCGTTTCGAACTTTATGAACAATCAATATAGTGTGTTTGTATGTAGTCCAATCAAACGATTCGCATTAGTTCACAGTGGAAGAAAAACTCTTTTTGTTGCACTTGAAAGAAAAACGGCGGTCCACATGAGTCATGAGGCATGTATGCCGACGGACGGCGGCGACAAAAACGGCAATGTTAATTAAAATGCAACACACATCAAGGCAAAGGTGTATATAGTGTATTAAAAGTATATAAATACACATATGTATGTGTGTATGTATAAGCTCGGATGCAAAGCGTTTTGCGATTATGTAAGTATGCCACACATTAACCCTTTTTCGCATTGTGGTGTGCGGCTGTTCCCAGCCATGAAGCAAAGTTAGTAAGTAATACGAAATAAAATTGGCAAGCGACCGCACCTCAACTTCAATGAACCTACCTAAAATGAAAAATATTAATTTAAAAAGTGAGCAAAATGGCACAGTGTTCAAAGGCAAAAGTGAGTTATTGGTTATTACTTGTTTTCTCCTTCCTTCCTGCCCATACCGCATTARTGCAACAAACAATAGGAGAGCAACAAAGTGAATTGCAAATAGCATGCTAATAATGATAAATATATACATATATACTATTTTGCGCATGAGCAACGAACGTTAAGTGTGCTTTTGTGTGTAAATGCCTGGTTGCCATTTGACTGATATTTTTCCGAGTTTTTCATAATATCATATTTTAAAAAAATTGTAAAATTTGCAAAAAAGTTTGCTTTTGTTTGGTAACTCTCTTATTTAGTGAAAGAGTGATTTTTATTTCGAAAGTGTAAATAATATCTATTAAGTTGGCACCAAAAGAAGTAAGTGGGAACAGAGTTTTCTTACAAAATTCAGATTTTTTTATATAAAAAAGCCTTTAACTTACCAATGCTAGAGATTTAGGTATGCCCATGGGAACAGATAACTCACTTCTTCAAAAGCTAGGGATGTTGTGTACAAATATTTAATGAATTGGGGCGGTTAAATCTATATTGGGAACAGTGCATCTATCGCGAAAAGAGAAATAGCTTGTTAGCGTAAATAATTAAGAACGCACTTTAAGTACCGTCTAAAGTTCTACGATAGTTACACGCTTTCGAAGATGTTTAAGAAAATGATTTTTGAGGCAGTAAAATTTTAAACATTCATAATCCAGGTGGGAACAGTTTGGTTCCTCTGAACACAGAAATTTGTGGCAAAAACTTAATAATTATTACTAATATATGTATCCAGCTCATTTATCAGAATTTTTTTTTTTTTTTGGAAATAATCGATTGTGAGTTCAAATAATTGGACCAATAGAAGCTTTAGAGCTAATAATTGTGCCAGTAAAAATATTAAGATTTCTATTGGCGTTCGTTTCGTTTGTTATATTCTACAAATAAAGCCTGACTTCAATTCCACGCAATGAATAATCCATCTGACATGTATCAAAATTCAAAAAACCTCTTACTCTATTGATAATCTCCGAGGAGATATTACTGAAATAATTCGTTCCCTCCAGTATTTTCATTCCTACGAGAATCTAGTGGATTACAGAGTCTGCCGTGACGGTCTTATTTGCAAGCATTGTGTTGCGCAAGTGCGAAAGTAACTACTTCATTACTTTAAGACACCACCACAAATATTCTCCTCCCCACATTACGTATTCGAAGAAATCATAAAAGAATTTACCGTCGACCACAAAGGGGTGATCAATAAAGAAATGTATGCCCTCTTCATTTATTGCGCCTTTCATGACACTTTCATCACTTTTCGCAATCATTTCCCACCATACCACAATAACACTTAAAAGCTCAATAAACGCAGATTAATTACAGCGCTGTTGCTGTGCCCCTACTTCCAACGCAACAGCAGCTCTCAGAACGCCAGCAGCCACTCCATCACACCAGCAAAGTTGTTGCAAAAACCAACAACAATGAAATGAAATTAAAGACAACAAAGATTTAAAAGGAAATCTCACACATGTCTGCAAATCGTGGAGCATGTGTGTGTGTGTTTGTGTGCGTTTTGACATAACCCAGAAATTGAAAATGAATGTGATCAAGTGCTCGAGTGCACAAGTACGCCAGCACGCTGAATCTTGGCTTGAGTGCTTCTTACAGTGAAATTTATGGCAAAGCTGAGCTCCATAAAAACGAAAATAAAAACGTTAATCAAAACGAGCAGAATACGATTACGTGGCGAGAAATGCAAAGTAGTGGCATAGTCTTCATGGTGAATGGAGCGTTCGGGGCGACCCTTTGCCTACACTCGACCGCCGTCTGCAATTACATTCTACGAAGTCTCGCCGTTCTCCGTTCAGTGGCACAACAGACGGCGACTGGGACCACGGCTAAGATCATCGAGGCTGATCAGCAGCTGGAATACAACATGTGGTGCGTTGGCTGGCTGGCTGGCTGGCTGGCTGCCTGTGTGTGGCGAAGAAAGGGGCGGCCACGTCAAGTAATGCAGTCGAACAGGTTTTTAACTTTACAATGCGTTTCTCTGTGTGTGTGTGTTTGTGTATAGAATGTAATAGCAGACATTATATTTTATAATACCCGGTAATGGGGCGACTGGATTACATAAGACAGCTATCTGGCGCGCTGCTGATTTGCTAATCATCACATAATGCAAAGTGCGAATGGGTCTGAGGATGAGTTGTGATTTCAGGGCGATAAATGAACTTGCGATTGGAAATGCATTTGGTATATGCGAGCTGGTTTGATACATACTTATGTATATGGTTAATAAGAAATTATTTCCGAACATAAAATTACATATTCGGGACAGAATTCAAACGATGTGTTATATTATAAAATGTGCTTTCGATTCGCCACTAATAGATTGCAAAGCCCGTCACATAAGTAGCTAGACATCGTTAAGGAACTTAACATTCATAATCAAACTGTTTTGAACCATTTAACAAATGCTGTCTACAATCTGTTCTACATTTTACAGTCAACAACAGATGAGCTTGAAGCAAGCAGTCGAACAACGCAAGACCACACACATCTTTGATGACGCGACAAAAACTGAGTGAGCTTGGCTGGGAAGTTTTGATGCATCTACCCTATAGACCTGATCTGGCACGATCGGACAACCATTCGTTTCGGCCAATGTAGAACTCAATTAATGGAGAAGCCTGTGAAAGTTACTTTCCGAAGTTTTTTGCCATGACACCAAAAAAGTTTTACACTGATGGAATCATGTCTTTAAGGAAAAAATTGCAAAAAGTGGTAGACCAAAATGGTACATATTTGGTTCATTACAGTTCATTATAAATATAAAAAAAATAATTTGTAGTTTGTTTAGAAATACGTAAAGACTTTTCCGACTGCCCAATATAAAGATGTATATTATCATTATATAGTTCCTTTATTTTAAATTGAGCAAGATAAGTGTTGATTATGTTTGATACCAAAGCATTCTACGTTCAAAGAATATCCCGAAATTTATTGAAAAACCATATTAGTTAAAATTACCGAAAGACTGCGGTAACTCTTCTAAAGGTGGGGTTGCATTTTCATTTGTCATTTGAACTAAAATATACGAAGTAATAGTCTGAATCACATAAATGTACGTTTCTGAAGGATTCTTTGTAAGATGTGACAATTTAGTAGTTTCCAACAAACCCGGTATATGAGGACTTATTCGCACAGTAGTATGACCTAACGAAAAACAGTAATCCTTATAGACATGTTAATAATACTTGTATTTACAAGATCTTTTTTCCTCATTGGTTCTTGTATTGACTGTCGAATAAGGTCAGTTTGAGAGAGTGATGTTAATCCGATCCGACGCTTTTCGAACAGCGATCACCACCAGAAGTAGCGGCGAATTTACGGACGTACGAGACAAATATAGTAAGCATCAGACCAATATTTTTCGAAAAGTTAGTTTCCTTGACCTCTTACACGAAGCACGCATGTTTACGCTTTCTAGCTTCAGACTTCAATCATCGAATCACTATGTGCTTAGCCTTTTATTTTTTCGAACTTATCGCAATAGGTTTGCACTTCTGAAATATGAATATATGTCATGTATATATAAACAAAATCGACTTAGTTGTTTGCTTCTGCACACATCTATAAGCATTGCATTGGTTTTCAATATTATTTGTTTGAAATATGTGGGTGGTCAATGCACTCAGCTGTATTTTTCAACTTTCGTGTATTGAAAATCGACTTCGTGCTGTGGTCATTAATCTTGAGCATGCATTGGCCTACCATGGCCACACACACAGGTCTTCCCAGAGATTCATGGTCAGCAGAAGCAAACAAATGCACGAAGAAACAACAAAAATACATATATATGTTTTTGTGCGAGAGACACAATACCAGCTTTGAAAGTAATAAAAGTGTAAATTGTAGGGTCCTGTGGGCAGTCAAATGTTGCACACGTATATTTGTGCCTGTGTGCGTGTGTATATATATTTTGTCATTTTATAGCACGCTTGAACTTGTACTTGACTCTTGTGCAACTATATCCTCAGTCTGCAATTAGAATGCATGTTAGTGTTCTACAATTTTGCAAGAAAATGCTATGAAAATTTTCTAACTGCCATATATGTATGTATATGTATGTATTTTTATATGCATGTTTTTGTCCAGCAGTTTATCGGTTTCATAGCCGGCAAGGATACACGTTTTTGTCGTAAACTTTTATGAGTTTCTGGTAACCACCCTATATACAAGCGCACATACAAGCATGCACATTAAATTTTGCTAGACAAATAAGCTTTCAATTAAACTTTGCGCCTTTCAAATTTTTATTTTTCCACTGGTTAGTATTTTTCGCGGCTTTTTTGCCTTGTTATGCCATTGACTGCCGCTAAAAAGTTGCATCATTGTCAATAGTCGTGAAGCTCTCGTAATATTCAATGTCATCGTGCCTTTATTATTTATGAGATTGTTACAAAAACAATAGCAATAAAAGCGGAATTCGCAAGAACTTTAAATAAGATCTTGTGTGGAAAACCGATTTTGTTTGAAAAGTATTTCTAAGGAATATGTTGCGGATGCACACGAAATCATAACTAAACCAAAGTATGCATAATGTTGTTTTTTTGTTGTAAATCAATTTTAATGTGAATGACTTCGGTGCGAACTTCTTCTAAGCTACATTTTTATAAATGCGCTTAGGGTGGTCCATAAAATCGAGAATATAATTGTTGCAACAAATTTCCTACTCAACTAAAGAATCCATAGTAGTAGTGGTCATAGATCACACATGAAAATTTTGATTTTAGTTTGAATAGGGGGCCACATTTGGGACACCCTACGAAACTCAAAAAACTCAGTTTTGCATAAAAATAACGATACTGATTTATTTTGCCAGATCTGTAAACAAAGCTAATAAATTTGGTTACACTCGAAAGTGATCAGAGAAGCCTGAACTTTGACCTTTCTCGACATGTCAAGAATGTCTTCAGTGGATATTAATTTTGCGTGAATTTTATCTGTAGTTTTACATTGTACATTTATGAGTTGCAAAAAATATTATACTTATAAGATTTTGACAATAATTTCGGTACTGACCCTGAAGGAAATATTGCACTTTCAAATTTCATGGCAACCACCCTAATGTAGCGAATATTAATTTATGCGCCTAAGTACTCGCTGCTTCTACCTTGTACCAGGAAGTAACAAATCCAAACTGTTCACACACACTTCAGTTGCGAAGTGAGAACCTTATTTTATTAGCATTTTCCTTTTTTCTTGCTTTTAATTTTCTTCTTTTCTATTTGCTGGACTTCAGTTCACGATCAGCTGTGAACTTCGCTGAAAATTGATTTTTCTCTTATTATTGCTTTTATTACTTTGTTCTTGAATCGCTTCGCTGTGCTTGCTTTCATTGCGGTTTTCATTTCACACGTTGTCTGCTGAGCTTGAGAACCAGTTCTGTCTTTATTTGGCATAAACGTGCGATCAGGAACCCTAACCTACAGCTGTCTGTGGGAATACGTTTGTTCAGGCAATTCATAGATACAAATACATACATATATTTATAAATACGTACATATGTAGGTATGTATCTCTGTATTTATTTGCTTTCKTTGCATGAGGATGAAGTTGCTACAAGTTGCACAGTTGTTCTTACTACCACAATGATTGTTGAAGTTCAATCACTTTTTCCAAGAACTCTTCTAACTTCACAGATGTCTTTTACACATGTCTGTATGTAGAATTAAAGATATCGCTTTTTGTATTAATAGTGAAGAAACACGGCGAACAGATAACGGTCGTTGATTATATAAATGCATTAGTACGTTTTTAAGGTTTAATGGAGAAGGGGCACCACAAAGGTAAATCAAGAAGTAATATAAAATATATTAACAGCTTCGGGTGGAAGTATGATTTCTTTTGTTGGGTCGAAAAGGGATCATTCTATTGATTATTTATCGAAATTTTTAGAATATAGCATTTAAAGCAATTTAAATAATATTAAGTTTGTAAGAAATATGTTAGAGAATTTTGACGTAGATACTTCCTTATTTCTTCTAATGTCGACTAATCAAAGATTTTATCCATGTACCCCCGAAAAGGATTTTTCAGTATACTATACATATGTAAATATATTTATTAGATCAATACCAGATTTGATATTAAACCATTACAACTGTGCGCTCAACCCGAATCGGCCGAATCAGTCCACAACAAAGGTCTTAACATTTAAAAAATCTTCAACTTTTGTAAATTAACTCGCTCAAAATAAAACTTGTACTCTGGAACTTGCCCTTCTAAGCTGATACTTCAAATTGAACTAGCAGGGCGACCATATTACTAGATTTATCGTACTTTTGTTATCAATAGAATTTTCGTGTTCTAAACTTTCCGATCCGAGCATCTCATGCGCCTAAACAATGTTTCTCCAGCAATTAATCAGCCTAGAAGTTATTTGAGATATAACGGATAAAGGTGAAGTTAATGAATGAAAGTCTTTTTGAATGAATAATGATCGTTTGCGCTGTAAGTGACGTCATATGAAAGTCACAGAAGAAAGCATGACTATTTTAATAACAACAAAAAAGCCAAAAAGAACAGGAAACATTTCATTTACATGACACCGAAGGTGGTCTCTTACACAAATGTTCTCTGCTAATACAAATACTCTTCCAATAACAGTAACTAACAAGCTATTTATCATGCAAGTAAAGAGCATTACAAATACAAATGCAAACATTACGACAATTTTATGTTCGTTGTCAAGTTCAATGGCATGGCTGAAAGGATTTTCATTCGCTTTGCTTCGTTGAGAATTTTATGTTGCAATACTCTGTTTTGCCATGTATATATGTATGTAGGTATATGTGTTAGCTGCGAGGTTAGTTTGATAGATTGTTGTATCGTTAAGAGTAGTAAGCGCAATTAACTTTATGTTGCGGGTGTGGTCGAGAGGCGAAAGAGTTGGCGAAAGAGTTGGCGAAAAGTGTAGTGGTTTTGGGCACCGTAGTCCTCCACCGAAATCGCTAACTTTATGGGCCTTTAAGTGTTATTCTGTGTGGATAGTATACGGTAAATAGAGTGACCAAAATGAATTGAGAAAGCCAAAATTATGTGAGCAAACTTCATGTGGCTTCAATTTTTAACTTTTTCTTATATGACTGATGACGGCTAAGTAAACTCACAACACTAGTAATGGTGGTCAAAATAATAAAAATGACAACGCTGACATTCAGTGACTTATTACCATGATTTGAGGCTATATATTGAATTAACTTGCTCTTCGGTGTGATTTGCATTTGAAACTTTGGCAAGTGATTAGGATAAGTCTAATCGAGTTTATGTGGCATCGCTTTTTGCCATTAACATGGCATAGTGTCAACCAGGCATTATGTTTTAAACCTTTCGGCTATTGGTGGCAGCAGTCGTTGCTCTTAGTCTACTTTTTATTGAAAAAAGAAAAGAAATAGGAAGGATGAATTTATTGAACGACTGTTATGAAGTATACTTTGTTGACGAAATAATTATATTGGCATCTTACCTTCGGCGAACCAGAAGACATAACCGAAACTGATATTAGTAGTCTCAACAAAATTGGTATTGGCTCAAAGCGCTTTGTTGGTCTGTAATGGTCTTATAATCAAATACTTGGGAGTTTTAGGTACCACGATAGACCGACGTTCTAGAGCGCCCAAGTGATATCGTCCTTGGGTTCGACTTCTTAACCTCAACTAGCCCAAAATGCACTGAAGGAAGGAACAAATCACAGCACTGACAGCATGGAGATAGTTGTGAGTCTCAAGCACCCTTATGGATCGTTCAACACACTTTAGTTAATGTTTTGGATATGAGACTTGTCAATGCCAGACTCGTACCAGAAGTGCTCAATCTTTTGCTAAAATGAAGTCAAGTAGAGGTCACCAAAGAGATGCTTGACAACTTAGCTGAGGACCCCGAATTCAACCAAAGCATCATTACAGTTGCCGAGATATGGTTTTATGGAAATGACGTCGAAGCCGTTCAACAACTTAGCGACTTGAGCTCTAAAAATATGTAAACACCCAAAAATTGAATCGCTGAAGCCATCCCATAAGAGCCTGTAACAAGTCTGTAGAAAGTTGGATAAGCGTTGGCATGCTTGCGTTGGTTCAAGAGCAGTCCGTGTCAAATTTGATCAGATGGTATAATTATTACTTAAGCCTAAATTAAAGATCATAGAAGAGAGTAATAGTAAGTAATAGAAAACCTCATTTATAAATAGGAATTGTACGCAAGAGGTCAGCAACCTATCAGCGTTGCACATTCACATACCAGCTCATGGCACTTACCGCATGGCCGTTGCACATTGATCGTCAGCACTTTGAGCTGCAAACAACGCCTGATTTAGCCTTGAATTATTCAAATACGCAACTGTGCCGTGCATTGTAATTAACCGCATAACTCACACACAAACATACACATATACATACAGAGAAATAATGCTGGTACATTTGTATGCCACACAAACACAAGTAAATGACTGAAACGAGGTAAGGAATAGAAAGGTAAAAACATAAATTGTGAAGAAAGAATAAGCTACTCAGTTGTAACTGAAGTTGAATGAATACCGAATTAGTGGCAAATACGCGTTGCATGTGGAAAAGATGGCGTCAGGCCACCACGAGGCAGCGCACAGGCAGATACAAATGCATTTATGCAACATACACGTATTTTTAATGCAAGCATATGTACTCATGTTCACCATTATGTCGCGTTGCATTATGGGCCGGAAGACGCTACGCTTTTAATATGCGCGCCGAATGCGCACGACGCTTGACGGACGCGTTGCCATCAACAATGCGTGCATAGGAGTGTGTAAGTGGACGCATATGCGCATAAATTTACATAACATATAGGGTTTTGGTCACAGCGATCAATATCCTGTATAACACTTCGTAAAGCAGCAACAACAAGTATAGTGTGCGGTTAAACAGAAGCTTATAGATTTGTGGCTACCAGTCTTGTTGTTGTTTGTGAGGTTTATGAGAATCTCGAAGCTGACTCAGGGTTTGCGGTGACTCCAAGTCTATGTGGCATGTATGTGTTAGGTGCTACTTAGTTACACAGTTTGCGTGTGGCAAGGTGTGAAGCTTCTTCACTTGACCTTAACTTCTTCTTCATATTTACCCATCCATACGTATGTATGTTCATATGTATATACATACTCATGTACAATATTCTATCTCCATATTGCTGCCTCTGTATTCTATTTGCCACTTGCTGCTTGCTTGTGCAACAATTTTCAATTGCGCATGGAATCATTTCTATATCCAGGCGTTGCATTAGCGACACATCACTGTCACCCAGCGCCTCTATTTGGTGGCCGTCGCCAATCACATCGCCGCCATTCAGCGAGTTCAACTCCGTTGAGCGGCAGACAATAGCAAGTGTTCCGTTGCAATCATTTGCAAGTATAAAATACGCAATTTTTTCAAGCAATATCCCAACGGCAGTTATATACTTACATACGTGCATACTTATGTATGTATATGAATGCCATTTGTACTTATTCGATAACATTAAAAGTGCATCTATATGTAATGCAAGTGCATACATATGTATGTATGAGTGCGTGTGCAGTCTTCTAAGCTAATCATGTTGTGTGCATTTTTATCTGTATTCTTCTTCCTTCTTCTTAGCCTTTTCGCTGTTGCAATTTTACTTCCTTATTCCTTATCGTAAATTTTAGCTTCACTCGCGCAGGCGGTAGCCGCTGAGACCCCATAGACTTATACACATGTCTGTATGTATAAAGCTAACTACATCTGCCTGCACATATTTACACATATTGGACCGGGTGGTCTGTTATTAAGAAAGTTTAATCTTCAAAGGCACTTCCTCATTTATAATCTTTTATCATTGAGGAAGAAAGAAATAATGTCAGTTTTGTGTGATTCTGCGTTGTATCTCTCAGTTTATTTTAGTTGAGGTAGGTACTACAAGTATTATGGTTTTTGCTGCGGTGGGATAGTTTTGTGCGTACATTTTTAAGTATGAAACGCAACAAAAAAAACTATTAATATAAACTCATGTAGAAATAAAAGGTTCCTTATTTGTCGGAAGTGCTAATAATGGACCATTATGGCATTTAGCTGCTATAAACCAAGTTCTTGTATAGAAAACTTGTAGAAGATATATTCATGATATTTTGCATAGACGATTGTGTAGAACAGCAATCAAATTATTCAGATCGGACCAATATAGCAAATAGCTGCCGTATAAACTGACTCCATCCAATCCATTTTTTTTTTCAAATATGTTTAAATTATTGGAGGCGACAAGACTTACAAAGATAAGAACATATAAACTGCTTGTTTATATTGAATTTCAAGGTCGCTGCTGAGGCACAGCGTCCACCTATTCTCTAGCTCAGCTCTAATGACCTTTTCCTCGACAATTCAAACTTTAACTTCGAATACTTTCAGTCTTCTCTCTAATAAAAATGGGGACTGTTACTTGAAAAAGCGTAAAAAAATGAAAGTTGCCCAACACTTTAATACGCTTATTTCTTTTTGGTTCGATCTAGATTTGAAATCAACATTCTCAGAAAAAAATATAAAAAAAACAAAATAAGAAAGAGCTAAGTTTAGGTAAAACCGAATATTTCATACCCTTGCAAGTTTCAAGGATTAACGGCAGGGAAATACCTTCAGGTACATAGTACCTGTTAGTAATATAGGGTCTAAAGCGAGTTTTCAACCGATTTTATTCATTCTAAGCACAAATGTGCACCGTTATTAGAAAAACAAGCTCTCTCAATTTTAATGAAATAACTCACATATTGCCTGATTCATGCGGTATAAAGTCACTCGGAAGTTCGAAAATCTTTATATATTATTATGTAATATATGGTATTGTCATCCTGAATATTTACATACCTATCGCAATTAGTTTCGGGTGATACGTACAACCGTTAGGTTAAGCAGCAACACGTTGCCAGAATACAAAAAAAATAATTATAGAAATAATTTTAGCACTAAAGCATACTAATATTAAAATTTTATTATAAAACCTCTTCTTTTTGGCAATAATTGTTTCGCAAAGGGTTGCCGCATTCTTTCATTTGTAAAACCCTTAATAAAAATTTTAATAAAAATCCGATCATTATTTTTTACTAAATATATCTCAAAGTGTTGAGAAAATGGAGTTGCCACTTAATCAAAATCCATTGAATTTAGAAAATTTCAAAATTTGCCTCAGAACATTTTGATGCCCAATATCAGAAAATAAGAAAATAAAAGGTTTTTCTGTAAACAACTAAAAAAATTCCACTGCACCGGATGCCATGGCGTATTCTTAAAATTGAGCAAAAGTCCATTAAAAACTGATTGAAAGCTGGGCAAAAGTAAACACACACTCTGGCCTAAAACACATGTGGCCGAGCACAAAACGTTTATTATGCAACAATTAGAGGCATGCAGCGCAATTAAAACTGCACATTACTTGCAACGCCAACAGACGGAGCGGTGATGTCATAAGTGGCAGCTGGGGATGACAAAAGTGGGCGGTGGCAGCCGTGCGAGAGCGAAAAGCAAAATCAATGCAAGCGCGCTAATGCAGTTTGATGGGTTTTCGAGCATGGGCATTTGTGCAACATGTGGCAGACAAGCGTATGCATGCATCTCTCCATATGTGTGTATACTATACGCGTGTTGGTTTGTGCTTGTGTGTAACCGGAAAACTTTATTTACTAAATAATCATAGCAAACAGTAACTGCAACAACAAAAACAACAACGATAGCAATGCGAAACGCGGCTTTTCCATTATTTATGCCGTGCAATGCAAAATGTTTTAACAAATGAATGCAACATGTGCGCCATCATTTCACTCGACAATTGCATAAACAACGCCGGCCGGGGCAAGCGTGCCGTAGCAACAACCAAAGCGTTTTACGCAATGTGAAATACAAATATGCAACAGCAGCGGTTGCACATTGCAGCCGACCGGCCGACAGACGATTCTACTACTTAAGAGTGCGCGGCAGCAAAAACAAAATTTTGCACAAACACAAAATGCAACGCTGCCACAATAGTCGTAGACATAGCTGCCACAAGCGCTCGCGGCCATGCCAAATGCCATGTGGCGCGTTCGGTAAACATGTTTGCAGAATGAATGTTCAATTCATTATCGCCAACAAATGCCGATCATGTTGTACAGTTCAAAGCACTTGAAAGCGCAAATTATACATGAATGCAGCAACGTGCAACGCGCCCAGCCAGCAGCGCGCGCCTACCTGACAACCAACTGCCGGACACCGTGTATTGGCAACATTTGTACGTACTTGCAGCAGCGACAGATCGTCTGCACATGTGGCAACGCGTTGCGCCTTATTTGTACGGCCAGCCGGCGCAGCGGCCAAGACGGCACAAATACCCCCAGGAAGTCGGAAGGCAAAAACGACCAAATAAGTACCGCTGAGTGGAGTGTGTCCACGCATGTCCATTGCTGTTGTTCTAACAACACAACAACAAACAAAAATAGCTACGCGTTTGCTTGCAACAAAGTGTTATTGCCACAGTACCACAACCGCCTGCCAGCAGCCGCTAGAAAGTCTCCGCTACTACTATGCAACACCAGCGCTTGCGAAGATTGCAGCCGGGCCAATGCTGGCTGGTGGCTAGTGGCTGGAGTCGCCGTTGATTCTTGGCAATCGCACGCTGTGAACGTAACGTGGAAGTGTCAATGCCATTCGGTGGCAATGAATTATTGAAAGCGCATAAAATTGATCAATTGATTGGCGTGAATCCCAACCACTTCGTTTCAATGTGGCAAGAGTGGCATGATATGCTGCATAGTTGTTGAAGTGATTTTAAATTTCGCCCGGCTGTTGCAGGTTATGTAATGTGTGAGTGTTTGTGGCTTACAAACTGAGATAGTCTGTCAACCATTGCGGGATTACGCTGCAGAACCGTTATGACCTCATATGCTTCTTACGCATTGCAATTCTAATTGTATTTAAGAGGGTTGGTAGGGCTGTCTTGTCCACAATAATTTGCACTTAGTTTAAACTTCCGTAAGAATGTGTTTTACATGGAGCTAGTATAGTCGTATGTGAAACGGATCAATTTGCTGTCACTGCTGTTTGCAGGTGCCACCACAAGCTCACTAAGCCTGAAGGAACTTGAAAAGTATACTTTAAATGTGCAACTGTGAATCGAAAATTCTGGAAGCGCTCTCATAATGAAGTTCTTAAGTATTATCTCTTTAGATAATTCGACCTTGCCTCTCACGATGTATAGTCGGTAAAAAATGTCCGACAACGGAACGGTCACGAATGATATTTAGTAGGGATCGCGATCGGAAAGAACTTGTCCGAGCCGTTCGATACCCAACGAGGTTGTAATTCTCTCTTCTATATTCTTCATGTTGTCTCTCGACGAACGAAAACCTATCTCTATAAGTTGCAGAGGCATGGACGATGGCAACATGATAAGTCGACGTTACGAGTTTTCGATAGAAAGGTTTTGTTGAAGATTTTT
Source organism: Bactrocera latifrons (assembly GCF_001853355.1). Classification (NCBI taxonomy): domain Eukaryota; kingdom Metazoa; phylum Arthropoda; class Insecta; order Diptera; family Tephritidae; genus Bactrocera; species Bactrocera latifrons. The sequence goes on along the minus strand of NW_017536185.1, from coordinate 967,661 downwards.
GGCTGGCCATGGCGAATATCGCATTCGATGGTAGGATGAGCTGTATGAGATATATGACGACATTGACATAGTTCAGCGAATTAAGAGACAGCGGCTGCGCTGACTAGGTCATGTCGTCCGAATGGACGAAAACACTCCAGCTCTGAATGTATTCAATGCAATACTCGCCGGGGGAAGCAGAGGAAGAGGAAGATCTCCGTTGGAAAGACCAGCTTCGCTTTGAATTTCCAATTGGCGCCAAATTCGGCTATAATCGCGTAAGCGGTGTCTACGCCAATAAAGAAAAAGAAGAAGATGACGAGCTGAGTTACTTAAGCCAAGTCCGCCTGTCCATTTGCCCGTCTGTATATACACGAAAGAGTCTATCAATTTGGGATGTTCCTCTGAAATTTTTCCACGCGTCATTTTCGCTTCAAGAAGCTACTCATTCATCGGAACCGATATCGGGCCACTAAAATATATAACTGCCATTCAATTTGAACGATCGGAATGCTTGTATGGAAAACTTTTTATTTTGTGAAGGTTAATCCAGCTTCGGTGCGACCGAAGTTAATGTAATTTATTCCAAATAGCATAACCTTGTCGTCAATAAGCGCTATATGGCTTTGGACTTAAAATGATTAGGTATACAAGAGATAAGCAATTTTTTTTATTATTTTATGAAGAAAATCGAGATAACTATGATTTTTAGTCTTCTTAGAACTCGCTGATGTTGCAAGATGATGTTGTGTCACAGTTGTTGACAAAAGAAACTAGTGATATCTTACGCTATGTGTGTATGTGTGTATATGTTTATACATATATGAAGATAATGTTAAGAATGGGAATATTATCTCTATTTGCCGAAGGCTGTTGGCGCTTTTGTAATCATAATAAAAAGAACGATTGTTTCCTCTTAGAAGTGCTCCAATTTAGCTTACAACTCAAGACTCTTCAAATTATGTTTGCACTTATGTTTGTTCTTATAATGATAATGTAAATTAATGCAAACAATTAATGGGAAGATAAGAGTTTTCCACTTCAATTGCTTAGAAGAACATGCAGCATGAACTTCTCAGACTGAGATGCGCTGGAGAATGGTAATTTCCACTTAATGTATTCATGAAGCTTTCGAAATAAAGCGCCGCAATATATTCTGTGTGATCAGGCCAAGTGCCACAGACCCTTTCCTTGCGTCTACTATATACACTTCGCGCTAATGTGGCACTCGCTGGAAATTAGACAACTCACACATAATTCTATAGCGCTTGGTATGCACACACACACACAGAGTTACAAATGGGAATACAAAGAAAAGAGTTTTTTGGAAATGCAAACAAATGAAATAGAAATGTAAATTGATTTGTTTGCAGAGTGATTTGCATACGAGCAAAGAGGCTTACAACACACACTTACATACTTGTATATATGTACATAATGATTTTTTGTGCATGCAACGCTATTTTGTTTATTAATTTTCCCTTGCGCACATTCTTCACTTTATAAACGGTTGAGGCGTTGGGTGTCCAGCCCCCTTCAATATGGCAAACCCGTCATTATGTTGTTCCTTACTTAAATACTTTTTTGAAAACTTAATCAAGTGCGTCAGCCGGCTGTCTGGCGTTGCTTGATTGTGGAGCGAGCTTGCAACGCGTGTTTGTGGTGCGGCGGCGGGTCAAGGTGTCAGGAGAGGCGGAGCGCGCAATTGTTGTGTGTATGAATTAAGTGTTGTTTTTGTTATTATTATTGCTGTTGTGCTAGGAGTACTTACTCAAATATTAAATAGGCGAGAGGAAATGAATTGTGCCTACAAAAATGGAAAATACAACTACAACAACACAACTTTTCTGTAATGAAGTACGTATTTTTTCGCATTTATTATTAGGACTTCAAAACGGGTTAACCACCAACACACACACACATATATTTGCTTGTATAAGCGGCCCAGCGCTTGTCTGATATTCTTCTGCGGCACAAAACCAGCACTTAAGCGTCATAAATAGCGCTTAACGCACACGCACACACATGTGAACGAGTACTTATTTGTATTTGCTTTTTTCTGTTTTGATTATATATTTTCATTATTGTAATATTTCCCTTTTACTATAGGACCGGAAGTGGTGCATTGTGCCGCTCTGGAATTACTAATTGTGCGCATGAGTCCGCGAGTGGCGACCACTCAAGTACGGTAGCGTGTATTATTTGTTGTTGTTGGCCTGTGTGTAAGGAAATTACAAATAAATTTTAATATTTAAGTGCTTAAGCCAGTGCCGGATTAAACTAGCGCGGGGCCTGTAGCAAATTCTGCCAAGGGGCCCTTTTTCTAAACTTTTCTGGATTTATTATAGGCAAATTTAGAGATAATGCTGTCAATATCGACTTCGTTAAGCAACTCATGCTCTATATTCAACAAAGTGAGATAATTATTACTTTCTTTGCTCATCGTGTTCCCTATTTCATTTTTAATAGTTATTATGAGAGAGAAGTAAATGCGTAAAGCAATTTCTAACTTTGGGAAACACGATTCTAAAAAATTATTTAATAAAAGTTTATAATATTGCTGTTGCAGAGGTTTCTGTTTCTTGCTGTCAATAACAGAAGCCGCATCTGTTTTGGGCGTTTTTGGCTGTCGAAAAACTTCAAAAATACTGGTAACTTTATGATATGCTTTCATACCTTTAGTTGAAGCAGACAGTCCGTTATCAATCATGACAATCAAACGTTGCCAAAATGTTTGCCTTTCAACAAAGTCGTCGAGTGTGTGGAGCCGCTGAAATGGCCGTACTTTGTATTTTGCTTGATTCGTAGTGATGTCTGTTGCTTGTATTCTTCACAGTAGGTCAGCTCTTTGACTATTGTCTCAATATCTGAAAAAGTGGATCGCATTGCTTGGAAGTAGTCATTTACTAAAGTCTTGAGACGACTGCAGCGAAGCACAAGCCGCTTGCAATAGTTCTAGGACTTCGTTCCACGTAATTGTCATTATTCTAACTTATTCATCGTTGAAAGAAGTCCGTAATCACGGCAACCCGTTTTTTGATCCACGTTATTGAAAATGTCTTCTAATACTTGCTTAATAGTGATGAAGCCACATAAAAGTGTCTTCAAAGCATCAGTCGTTTGAAATCGGAATTTTTGAAGTAGCACCTTTAAGTGCATTCGTAAGATGACCGCATCGATAATTAGAAGCGGAAAAAAATTTATAGAGATTTTCAATGAAATCGAAGAAAAGTAATGCCTCTGTACAGCAGTCTGCAGTGCACTTAGCAACACAGTGTAATGAATGTGTAAGGCAGGGAATGTATTCTGCATACTTATTTATTTTCTTAATTCGGGCTTATAAGCCGATGTATTTCCCACTCATGTTAATGGCATTATAATAGCTTTGCCCGCGACAGTCTTTGATATTAATGCCACTCTCCCTCAAGAAATCTAGTAAACTTTGAGCGAGTTGTTTAGCAGTATTACCTTCCGGGTGCAAGAACTTAACAAATTTTTCCATTGGTCCAGATGGCAGAATATGACTTAAGGCTCTGAAACACCTTGCTGTTAAGACTGGACTGAACTAAGAATTTTTGCCTTGTAAAGAGGTCAGTGCCGGCTTGGAAAAAGCGATAACTAGGTAGAACCCTTTAATTGCTGTGTTTTATGATATAAAGTAATGTTTTTTTTTATAAAATGAAAGGTCACAAGAATATCGCTTAACAATTGTTTGCAATAAAAATATTGTAAAAATTTAATAATTTTACTTTTTTTTTTTGCTTAGAAAATATGAAAATATTTATTTAATTAATAAAAATTCACAATAGCGGTATTCGGCAGAAATTTAACTTTATTTTAATTTAAATAATAATGGGCATTAATAAAAAAAATAGATATAGTTCTAAATATATCGATTATAATATTTATAATTAAACATTAGCACATTAAAGTTAAGAAATTCGTAAAATGCATATTTATTTTTACGATTTATCGTGACGAAATCGAGTTTTAGATTTTCAGGTGGAAGGTGGAAGTGAAGCATAGCCTATGCGCTTTGCGTTTAAAGCATGAAAGAATATTTTACGTTCCATTTAAATTGATATTTTTTTAATTACGGTCAGTTGGAGCGCGGTTCCCGTAGCATTTGCTACTCTTGCTACGTGCCTAATCCGGCACTGGCTTAAGCACAGATTTTTCATGTGAAAATGCAATAATAATGTTGGTTAACATTTCGAAATTTCAATTTGATTTGATTGGAAGCGGTTCAGTAGAAAAAACACAACAAAAAAATCTTAACTTCATTTGTATTAAAGCTGGAATACCTTTCACATGTACATTTCTTTTAGCATATAGAGATATGTCCGTTTGTAAGCGCTCGATCTGCACAATACGTTTAGAAATTCTAAACCCTGTCAAATTCCTTGTCTTGAAGATATCTTGTCAAACAAAAAATTCTATGCAAAGTTGCCTACTAAATATAGGCGTTAAATTTCCCTATTTTTCTTATTAATTGTAGGAATTTCTCTTAGCTGTTGTTATTTATAAATTCGTACATTTGCAAGTTTCTAAAAGTACACTGAACGTGTGTTTCTCACACGCCCCAAATGTGTGAACCGACGCCTCCCATTGCAAGTTCTCATCAACCGCGTTCGCGCCTATACATATAAGTATATACGTATGTAGTTGTACATATGTATGTGCAGATATAAACTAATCAAATTGCAACATCTGTTTTGCCGCTGCCTCAAGCCCAGACAAATAGAATTCGCTGCTGCGTTACATGTTTAAAATATGGGTCAGCTAGGCCGGCAAACAAACGAGAAATTTGTACATTCGCTAATCAGATAAATAAAGGCGGCCAATAGCGAGAGTGTCTGAGTACATTACTAGTTAGAAGTCGGTGAAGGTGTGGAGAATGGAGTAAAAAAAAATTAAAAAATAATAAAAAAAAACACAATGAAATAAATATTAATAAAATTAAAGCAAA